>NW_027331953.1:4741714-4899780 GCF_048418815.1 Hemitrygon akajei
GTGAGTGTGTCCGAGGGAGGGCTGCTACCGGAAGATGGAGATTTCAGTCACAGTTTGTTCTCAGAATCAAAGCAAGTTCCCCGAGGCTCAAAGTTCAAAGTAAATTTTATTATTATTTTTAAATTTTTGAAATTTTTATTAAACACAATCAAAAACAGAAACACTAAGCATACGCTAACAAAGCCAGGGAGTCACACAAAAGCAGCAACAAATATATAACTATTAACTTTAAATATACAAATAAACAAGGAAATCCACTCTAAATACTGTTGGACAGAAGGAACTATATCTAAGAGGAGTCACAAAACAGGAACATTAACAGAGATAACCCAAAACGTTGACAGATTTGTACAGTCTTTACAGCCTTCTGGCGATGGGAAGTTTTCAGAGGATAAACGTATAGTTTGAAGTCTGACATCAAAATATAAATGAAGGTTTCTTATTGCTGTGATTGCATTTATGGATATAAAATTTGCTGTAAATTAACAAAAGATTTATGATAAAGAAATGACCCTGTGAGATCTGGTGTTATTAGTAAACCCAAATAAGACATTTTGAAAACAAAAAGTAAAATCCACATTAATATATTGATCTATAAATTGACAAACATCAACCCAAAAAGTTTAAACATATTCACAATCCCAAAACAGATGAAATAAATCCTCAGGATATAAACCACAAAAAGAACAGTTAGTTTCAATATCAGAATTAACCCTTGTCAAATAAACACTGTTTGGATAATATCTATGTATAATTTTAAATAAGCCCCAAATACTCCTCCACTTCAGATTCCCCAAGTGTCTATTCCAAAAACTAACAGAGTACATATAAGTCACCACATACAACTCCTACAAACGTACAGAGCAAAGCTACAGAATGGTAACTATATCTGGATCACTGAAAGATCAACCAGAGTGCAGAAGACAACAAACTTCGCCAATGCAAATAAATAACGAGAACATGAGATAACCGCAGCGGCTGCCAATAGATGTCCGGTGCACTCAGCGCTTCCTGTTCAATCTGACAGGTCGAGAAACAGTGAGGCGCAAAGGTAAACTCGTGTTTCAGATAATCAGAAATAGAGAAGGTGTGGCCATTCGGCCCCTTGCACCTCTTCTGCCCTTCACTCAGAACATGCTTGACTTTTGACCTCAGCACCAATTTCCTGCAACTTTCCTTCACCGCTGAGCCCCAGGATATGTCTATTCAATTTAGAAACCTTGTGGAGATAACTGCAATGATTCACTGCACTCTGGGTGAGGAAATTTCTCCTCATCTCAGACCTGCTGAGTTGTCCTCGGATTTTGTGTCTGTGAGCGCTGGTTCCACACCTTATGGGAAACATCATTCCAGCCCTTCCGCTGTAAATATCCGGTGAGATTGTATTTCTCTAATTCTAAGACAGGCATGCGATCTGTCTGTCAAACCACCTCTCATTTCACACATTTTGAGACAGTCCCAGTACGATGATTTGTTGTGGGAGCATCTCTATGGACAGCAAGTGAGTGCAGTTATCCTGTGTTGTTCCACAAGCTGATGGTTGAGGGGTAGTAACTGTTCCTGACCCTGGTGGGGCGAGTCCTGAGGCTCTCGTACCTTCTACCTGATTACAGCAGTGAGAAAAGAGCCTGCCTGTGTGGTGAGCCTGATCACAGCCGCCTGTATCGCCGTCCCCTCTGGCCTGCCCTATCCGGGACCAAAGGGATAGTGGAGAGTAAATGTGGTACTCTGTCGAGTATCACTGTGATCCGTCCCCTCTGGCCTGCCCTATCCGGGACCAAAGGGATTGTGGAGAGTAAATGTGGTACTCTGTCGAGTATCACTGTGATCCGTCCCCTCTGGCCTGCCCTATCCGGGACCAAAGGGATTGTGGAGAGTAAATGTGGTACTCTGTCGAGTATCACTGTGATCCGTCCCCTCTGGCCTACCCTATCCGGGACCAAAGGGATTGTGGAGAGTAACTGTGGTACTCTGTCGATTATCACTGTGATCCGTCCCCTCTGGCCTGCCCTATCCGGGACCAAAGGGATTGTGGAGAGTAACTGTGGTACTCTGTCGAGTATCACTGTGATCCGTCCCCTCTGGCCTGCCCTATCTGGGACCAAAGGGATTGCGGAGAGTAAATGTGGTACACTGTCGAGTATCACTGTGATCCGTCCCCTCTGGCCTGCCCTATCCGGGACCAAAGGGATAGTGGAGAGTAAATGTGGTACACTGTCGAGTATCACTGTGATCCGTCCCCTCTGGCCTGCCCTATCCGGGTCCAAAGGGATTCTGGAGAGTAAATGTGGTACTCTGTCGAGTATCACTGTGATCCGTCCCCTCTGGCCTGCCCTATCCGGGACCAAAGGGATAGTGGAGAGTAAATGTGGTACACTGTCGAGTATCACTGTGATCCGTCCCCTCTGGCCTGCCCTATCCGGGACCAAAGGGATTGTGGAGAGTTAATGTGGTACTCTGCGAGTATCACTGTGATCCGTCCCCTCTGGCCTGCCCTATCCGGGACCAAAGGGATAGTGGAGAGTAAATCTGGTAATCTGTCGAGTATCACTGTGATCCGTCCCCTCTGGGCTGCCCTATCCGGGACCAAAGGGATTATGGAGAGTAAATGTGTTACTCTGTCGAGGGGCTCTCTTCCTGCCGCTTATTATTCTTGTCTGTGATTGTAGTTCTGTCCTTAGCCAAGCGTCCTCTTCATCTGCACCGTCCGCACGATCCTGCCACCCGTTCTGGGTTCTTCGTCGGGACCCGAACTCCATCTCCTCACTACCGGTTCTCTGTGCACACTCGCTTTTCCCCAGTCCCTTTAAAGAGTCAATAGCGCTCCCTATTCATCAGAATTTATGTCACCCGGTGCCAGGTCTGACACAGCGAATTGAGATTAGTTAACTTAAAGGAGTGGGCAGGCTTGGGCCTGAGACAGTTTAGAAAAGTCTGCACTGCCAGCTGGACATACTGATCTGTCCAGGGGTTTGCCGGCATTGGACTCTCACGTATCCTTAAAACGAGCTATAAAGTACGCAAGGGATTCTCCTTTTTTCTGTAGTTATCGGGTAAATTCACCAAAATCTGCATGCAGTCGGGCTGTCATTCAAATGGGTTCCCTTACCTCAGTGACCCACCGTGCCATGGCTTGTATTACCTCAGCCCCTCTGGTGCCTCCCGATCACCTTCGGGCGTCTGCCTGGGAAAGGGGAACCCACTCCCTGTCCCTGTCTGAGAGGTTCCATATATAACCCTGAGGAGTGGCACAAGTCCCCGGGCAGGGTCTGGAAAGGGGAACCCACTCCCTGTCCCTGTCCGAGAGGTTCCATACATAACCCTGAGGAGTGGCACAAGTCCCCGGGCAGGGTCTGGAAAGGGGAACCCACTCCCTGTCCCTGTCCGAGAGGTTCCATATATAACCCTGAGGAGTGGCACAAGTCCCCGGGCAGGGTCTGGAAAGGGGAACCCACTCCCTGTCCCTGTCCGAGAGGTTCCATATATAACCCTGAGGAGTGTCACAATTCCCCGGGCAGGGTCTGGAAAGGGGAACCCACTCCCTGTCCCTGTCCGAGAGGTTCCATACATAACCCTGAGGAGTGGCACAAGTCCCCGGGCAGGGTCTGGAAAGGGGAACCCACTCCCTGTCCCTGTCTGAGAGGTTCCATACATAACCCTGAGGAGTGGCACAAGTCCCCGGGCAGGGTCTGGAAAGGGGAACCCACTCCCTGTCCCTGTCCGAGAGGTTCCATATATAACCCTGAGGAGTGGCACAAGTCCCCGGGCAGGGTCTGGAAAGGGGAACCCACTCCCTGTCCCTGTCCGAGAGGTTCCATATATAACCCTGAGGAGTGGCACAAGTCCCCGGGCAGGGTCTGGAAAGGGGAACCCACTCCCTGTCCCTGTCCGAGAGGTTCCATATATAACCCTGAGGAGTGGCACAAGTCCCCGGGCAGGGTCTGGAAAGGGGAACCCACTCCCTGTCCCTGTCCGAGAGGTTCCATATATAACCCTGAGGAGTGGCACAAGTCCCCGGGCAGGGTCTGGAAAGGGGAACCCACTCCCTGTCCCTGTCCGAGAGGTTCCATATATAACCCTGAGGAGTGGCACAAGTCCCCGGGCAAGGTCTGGAAAGGGGAACCCACTCCCTGACCCTGTCCGAGAGGTTCCATATATAACCCTGAGGAGTGGCACAAGTCCCCGGACAGGGTCTGGAAAGGGGAACCCACTCCCTGTCCCTGGCCGAGAGGTTCCATATATAACCCTGAGGAGTGGCACAAGTCCCCGGACAGGGTCTGGAAAGGGGAACCCACTCCCTGTCCCTGTCTGAGAGGTTCCATATATAACCCTGAGGAGTGGCACAAGTCCCCGGACAGGGTCTGGAAAGGGGAACCCTCTACCTGTCCCTGTCCGAGGGGTTCCATATATAACCCTGAGGAGTTGCACAAGTCGCCGGGCAGGGCTGGAAACGTGAACCCGCTCCCTTTTTCAATAAATTCAGGTAAAGCCCCTGGTCCGGACGGTTCTACTGTTGAATGTTTAAAATCCTTTTCTTCTATACTCGCTCCTTGGCTTTGTAAAATTTTCAAAGATGCGTTAACTGTAGGTAAATAACCACAATCTTTTTATGATGCCTCCATTTCTCCAATTCTTAAAAAAGATAAAGACCCCACTGAAGGTGCATCCTGTCGGCCAATATCCTTGCAGAGTATGTATTCTAAGATTTTTACCAAAATTTAGGCCACCAGATTAGAAAATGTATTACCTCAAATTATCTCTGAAGATCAGACTGGATTTATGAAAACCTGTTATTCTCTTTTAACATTAGAAAATTAATTAATATAATTTATAATTCTTCATCTAAAATACCAGAATGTCATTTCCTTAGATGCTGAAAAAGTATTCGATAGAGTTGAATGGCTATATTTATTTAATACGTTGCAGAATTTTTATATTAGGTGGGTAAGGGACTTATAAGTTATCATTATATGCTGATGATTTGTTACTATACATATCTGACCCTGAGAGATCTATTCCTGCTATTTCATCCTTGCTTGCTCAGTTTAGTGGCTTTTCTGGCTACAAACTGAATTTTAATAAGAGTGAATTATTTCCATTAAATATGCAAGTTCCAATTTATAAACACTTACCATTTCAAGTTGTCACAGATCATTTTACTTATTTGGGTATTAAAATTACCAAGAAACATCAAGGTTTATTGAAAGTTAATTTTTTACCTTTAATTGAACAAATCAAGCAACTTGTTACCAGGTGGTCCCCATTATCTCTGTCATTGGTTGGTCGAATTAATACTATCAAGATGACAATATTACCCAAATTTTTATATTTATTCCAAACATTTCCAATTTTTATTCCTAAATCTTTTTTTGATATTATTGACTCCAAAATATCCTTGTAAGTGTGGCAAAATAAAAATCCTAGATTAAGTAAAAAATATTTACAGAAGCCTAAGAAGGAAGGTGGTTTTGCTTTGCCAAACCTGAGATTTTACTATTGGGCAGTTAATATTCAATATTTAATATTTTGGACTCAAGAATCGGTCATAGTACCTTGCCCACAATGGGTAAATTTGGAGTGTAAATCTGTACAAGACTTCTCATTGTTTTCCATTTTAGGATCTTTGCTTCCTTTTGCTTTATCTAAACCGAATAAACAAATAACTAATCCTATATTTAAACATACATTAAGAATATGGTTTCAATTTTGTAGATTCTTTGGCTTGCATAATCAAGCCCTATTATATCTAACTTCCTTTTCCAGCCCTCTTTTATGGACCAAGCCTTTGTGTTTTGGAAAACAAAAGGTATAACATGTTTTCGTGTTCTATTTTTAGATAACAGTTTTATGTCCTTTGAACAGCTATCCAACTTAAAACTCATTTTTTCAGATACTTGCAAGTTAGAAATTTCTTGAATGTTAGTATTTTCTGAAATTATGTTCAATGGACATTACAGAAAAAATTCTAGCTCTGAATCCTTGCCAGAAGGGTTAAGTAGCCATAATTTATCATATGATCATGAAAATACAGCCAAGAGTATCAGAAATAATGAAGAAGGAATGGGAAAAAGAACTTCACTGTCTTATACCCACAGAACATTGGGAGAAAATTTTACAATCAGTCAATTCTTCTTCTATTTGTGCTAAACATGCCTAATACACTTTAAGGTTGTTCATAGGGCTCACATGTCCAAGGATAAACTCGCTCGATTTTATTCTTATGTTAATCCAACCTGTGACAGATGTCATTCTGAAGTTGCTTCATTGACCCACATGTTCTGGTCTTGCCCCTGTTTGCAAAATTATTGGAAAGATATTTTTGGTATTATTTCAACAGTTCTGAATATCAAATTGCAACCGCATCCTATTACTACAACTTTCGGTTTACCAATGGTGGATAATAGTCGTTTATCCCCCCTCAGCCCGGCGGATGATTGCATTTGTTACATTAATGGCTAGAAGATCTATCCTATTGAACTGGAAAGAAATTAATCCTCCAACTATATTTCAGTGGTTTTCTCAAACTATTTCCTGTTCGAGTTTAGAAAAAATTACAAGTGTTCTCTTTGACCCTTCAGTTAAATTTGAAGAAACTTGGAGACCATTTATTCAACATTTTCATATAAGCTAAACGGACTTTTCCTAAACCTTACTTTTATTTTCCTTAATTATTTGGATGGAGGTGCGGAGTTATTGACGCTACTGTGTATAATTGATATAATGCAATGGCCCATGTCAGTTAGGATTTTTTCTTTTTTTTGGGGGGGGGGTTCTTATTTTCTCCATTTTTTGTAACCACTATGAGTTTGGGAGGTTATTATCATCTATTTATATTTATACCTAAACCTATTAATTATGTACTCTCAAGCTCTTTGTATTCATGTTTCATTTATGTTTGTTTAAAATCAATAAAAAGATTTTTAAAAGGACTATTCTGAGGAAAGGGTGGAATAGGCGCAACGGGCCGAGTGGCCAGGCATGCTCCTGTTACTTATTTTCTAAAGCACGAGTTTACCTTTGCGCCTGGTTCTCCCTTGGTTTTCAGCCGTTCGGATTGCACAGGGGAGCGGTGAGAGCTCCGGAGATCCATCGGCAGCCGCTGCGGGCCAGCTCCCGTATCCCAGCAGGAAGGGACGGGTCTGGGAGACAACTCCAGACAACAGGCCCCGATCCTCGGCGGGGAAAGACCGGGCGCCCTCCGTGCAGCTGAAACATCTCACGGAATCTCCGCCAGTCTCTTCAGCTCTGCCTTCGAAAGGATTCAAGACCCGCCGGTGGTGCAGCCGAAACCCGAGGCTCAGCTCCCGGTCTCCGACCTCATTCGGTCCCGGTTCCAAACTCCGGCCGGTCAGGGGCTCAGCGTCCCGCCCACTCACACCCCTCAGCAAATGGGAGCATCCTTCTCCCAGCAGTGATCGCTGATTGGCTGAGGGTGGGTGAGGACGGGCTGCTGCTCGGAACTGGATATGTCAATCACAGATTGTTCTCAGAATTAAAGGAAGTTTCCCGAAACTCAAATTGCAAAATAAATTTTATTACCAGACTCCAGATAAGTCACCACATACAACTCCGAGAAGCATTTTCCTGCGGTCATACTTAGAAAAAGTATAGAATAGTAACCATAACAGAAGCAGGCAGTGAAAGATCAGCCAGAGTGCTGAAGGTAACAAACTGTGGAAATGCAAATATGGAGAAAAAGGATAAATAACAAGAGCATGAAATAAACGCAGCGGCTGCTGATGGATCTCCGGAGCTCTCACCGCTCCCCTGTGCAATCCGAGGTAAACTCGTGATTTAGAAAATAAGAAACAGGAGCAGGAGTTGTCATTCGGCCCGTTGCACTGTTCTGCCCCTCACTCAGAACATGGCTGATCTTTGACCTCAGCGCCACCTTCCTGCAACGTTCCCAACATCGCCGAGCCCCAAAATATGTCTGTTTAATTTAGGAAACTTGTGGAGAAAACTCCAAATATTCACCGCACTGTGTTGGGGAAATTTCTCCTCATCTCAGTCCTGCTGAGGTGATCTCGGATTTTGAGTCTGTGATCCCTGGTTCCACTGCCCAGCCAGGAGAAACATCATTCCTGCCCCTACCCTGTAAATACCCTGTGAGACTGTGTCTGTCTCAATCAGGAAGCTTCTCCATGTGAACCTTGTGTTAATGAAATTGGTGACAGTTCTTTCAGACCAGCAGCTTTGACCACAAGAACACCGGACAGTGGTCAGCACGGAATGTCCTGCAGTTACTGCAGGAGAAGGACTGGATGGACACAGTGGAGTGGTTCCCTGAGCAGACAGTCCAGACCATCTGGCAGAATGCCTCATCACCAGATCTCCCCAACAGGCACCAAGACCTCACCTGTCTGGCGGCGAGAGGGGCCCTCCCAGTCTGATCCTTGCTGCATGCCCGGAGATCACTCCCGGAGCGCGCTGCCCCGAGATTACTGCAGTGGAGACGAGAGGGTCCCTCCCAGTCTGATCCTTGCCGCATGCCCGGAGATCACTCCCACAGCGCTCTGCCCCGAGATTACTGCAGTGGAGACGAGAGGGCCCCTCCCAGTCTGATCCTTGCTGCATGCCCGGAGAGCACTCTCACAGCGCGCTGCCCCGAGATTACTGCAGTGGAGACGAGAGGGCCGCTCCCAGTCTGATCCTTGCTGCATGCCCGGAGATCACTCTCACAGCGCGCTGCCCCGAGATTACTGCAGTGGAGACGAGAGGGCCCCTCCCAGTCTGATCCTTGCTGCATGCCCGGAGATCACTCCCACAGCGCGCTGCCCAGAGATTACTGCAGTGGAGACGAGAGGGCCCCTCCCAGTCTGATCCTTGCTGCATGCCCGGAGATCACTCCCACACCGCGCTGCCCCGAGATTACTGCCGTGGAGACGAGAGGGCCCCTGCCAGTCTGATCCTTGCTGCATGCCCGGAGATCACTCCCACAGCGCGCTGCCCCGAGATTACTGCAGTGGAGACGAGAGGGCCCCTCCCAGTCTGATCCTTGCTGCATGCCCGGAGATCACTCCCACAGCGCGCTGCCCCGAGATTACTGCAGTGGAGACGAGACGTTCACTCACCTCTTTGCGGACTGTGGAGAAAGATGCAAGGGCCTGTGCCACAGCAGCTGCGTGACAAAAGGCTCACTGATCCTCGGGCTGTTCCCAGGACGCGCAGGAAAACGGACAGCGAGTGCTGCTGGAAGATCATCAACTCGGGGAAAGACTCGAAACTTGTTGGCCTGCCATCACACCGAGATGTCCGGAGAGCAGCGGTTCCCAACCTGGGGTCCACGGTTACTGGTATCGGTCTTTGGCATTAAAAAAATGTTTGGGAACCCCTGTCGTACAGGAATGCTGCCGACTGGCACATTCTAGACTACAGGGACACCATTGGTACTATCGGGTCGCTCTACTGCTCGACTGGGAGAGGCCGTGTTTGCTGAGGAAGCCTCTCAATTATTGTTCACCACCCCAGGGGGCACATGAGCGACAACAGACGCCATAGAGAACGAATGTAAATTCATTGGGTAAAGGTATTGGCACGTTTTATCATTCTGAATAAAGCTTATAAAGCTTATTTTGATACAAAAAAAGTATCAACATCTGCTCTGTGCCCAGAGTGAAGGAGACCAGGCCTTCTATTGGAGACAGGACGGACATGGGTGAAGTCACGAAGTTTTTCTCACGAAGGGCTGTTGAAATCAGGACCTTACCGAAAAAATAACATTTTCCACCCTGTGACGTAGAATCTCCAGTCCTGTGCTTTTTCCTGCAGCCACGGGTCGGTCATCACCACTGCATCTCTCTCCTCACAGCACAATATTCTCTCCGCATCCCCAGTTTAATGGCATGTTTTCACTGTTTACTTATCCACCGTTTTACACTCCACTCTGAATCTGTTAGACATGGAGAAAGATAAAAAACGAGCTGCTGGAGGAACTCAGCGGGTCGGGCAGCATCTGTGGAGGGAAATGGTCAATCGACATTTCGGGTTGAGACAGTTCAGATGAAGGATCTCGATCCGGAAAGGTTTTTCCGATCGGAGCGATGGGGCCTTTGGGCATACAGCTAACTTTTTTTGTCGCTCTAGGTGTTTACGAGACGGGGTCGCTGGGCATATGGCCAACTCACCTACGCTCGTCGCCGGGATTAGACAGTCCATTGGGCGTTTTCTTATCTTTTCCCTGTTTAATTTGTTTTTGATCCCACACTAACATGGGAATAGCCAGAATTTCCACTGAACACATCCAGCAGCAGAATGTTCATTCCCTGAGACTGCAGCGCGCGTAGTGGACAATCGCGGTACTGCAGGGGATCGGCAGCTCCCCGAAAGTGAAAGCATTCTGAATCAGGAAGTGCTGGGAGTTAACATGGCTTCGAAAGGACCGGCCGAGAGTTGGACCGAGGAGGCAATTTGTCCCGTCTGCCTGGATTTCTTCACCGATCCGGTTATTCTGGAGTGCGGGCACAACTTCTGTCGCTCTTGTATCACACGGTGTTGGGAAAGGGAGCAGAGAAACTCCTGCCCGGAATGTAGAGAGGTGTTTGCTGACCGCACCCTCAGGGTGAATCGGGCCTTAGCAAATCTGGCTGAAAAAGCTCGAAATCTGATTCTGAATCCGAAAGGGAAGGAAAGAAAACTTCACTGCGAGGAACATGAGGAAGAGCTGAAGCTGTTTTGTGAAACGGACAAGACACTGATCTGTCTGGTCTGTGCAGTTGCGCAGGAACACAGAGAGCACCGCTTCATGCCGATTAAAGAGGCTGTTAAAATATACAAGGTAAAAACTAACGTTAGCTTAATACTTAAAATATTTCATTTGTCCTACATACCATCACACTTGTCACACGACCCTCTGCAACTTTCGCCATCTCTAACGGGATTTTAGCATCTCTCCGTCCCACAGCCCAACTCCGCACCCCGCAACTCTCCGCTCTCCATACGGATCGCGCTGTACGTACTGTATCGCCTTGATCCACTCGCTCCTCCCCACTGATCTCCCTCCTGGCACCGACACCTGCAAGCGGGACAAGTGCTACACCTGACTCCTAACCTCCTCCCTCGTCACCATTCAGGGCCGCAAACAGCCCAGTTCCTCCCGTTTCTTCCATGGTCGATTGTCCTCTCGTATTAGATTCCTTCTTCTCCAGCCCTTTACCTCTTCCACCTGTCCCCTCTCAGCTTCTCACTTCATCACCCTCCCCCACGCTCCCCCTCACGTTGTCTTACCCGTCAACTGTCAGCTGGTTCTCATCCCCAACCTTTTTATTCTGGCTTCTGTCCCATTCCTTCCCAGTCCTGATAAAGGGTCTCATCCCGGAACA
Source organism: Hemitrygon akajei (assembly GCF_048418815.1). Classification (NCBI taxonomy): domain Eukaryota; kingdom Metazoa; phylum Chordata; class Chondrichthyes; order Myliobatiformes; family Dasyatidae; genus Hemitrygon; species Hemitrygon akajei. The sequence goes on from NW_027331953.1 coordinate 4,753,036, forward strand.
CCGGCTGTTTATTTCCCCTGAATAGATGCTGCCTGACTCACTGAGTTCCTCCGGCATTTTGTGCGATAATCGGGTTTGATCCCCTGTTTATTTCGATGCATCTTTTTTTCTATTTCCTTCACTCTCTGACTTCCAGGATCAGCTAAAATCTTCCTTAGACTCTCTCACAAAAAAGAAATCAGACTTCCAGGAAAAAGAGCAGCAACAGAAAGAGAAGATTTCCGGAGTTCGGGTGAGGTTTCCTGAGCGGAATTTCTGATATTACTGTCGAGTTTTGCTCCATTTAATGCAGAATAGCCGAGAATCGCAGCTCCAGTGACCTGGGTTCGATCCTGACCTCTGCTGCTGTCTGTGTGGAGTTTCCATGCTCTCCCTGTGGCCATGACGGTTTTAGACACATCCCAAGAACATGCTGGTTAAATGGTTAATTACAATTAACCCTGTGAAGGTGGGGGAGGGTATATGTGAATCAGGTGGGGGTTAATGGGTCAATGGGGGGAATAGGTTTCAGGAAAACGTGAGGGAATGGGGTTGACGGGAATGTCTCAGAAGTAGTATGGACCCCAATGGGCCGAATGGTCACCTTAATGTCATAAGGAAATACAACACAGCAATGCAGTATATTAATCTTCACCTTTTATTCAACAGGAACAGTCACACAGCCTTCAGTCCCACATCACATCCCAGTTTGCTGAACTGCGCCAGATTATCACTGAGAAAGAGCAGAGCTTACTCGGGGATCTCAGGGAAGAAGAGAAGAGGATTCTCAACCCAATGGAGAAAAGTCTTCTTAAGATTCAAGAGAATATAAGAATTATTCAGGAGGAAATCACTAAGTTAAAGGAACAGATGGATCAAAAAGACAGTGTGATGTTTCTCAAGGTGAGGGATTACATTTCAATTTGTTTCTGTCAAATTGAACTAAATGAACAGTGGTATGTTTGAAATAAACACAGCACAGCGGCCAATTCTAACAAATCAATTGCCGCTGCTGGTGTCCTCACACAGAGTGTTCTCCTTGCATGACGAACCTCCAATCACTCCGCTAATGACATTCTAAAATGTCGGAGACAGATATTCGATCCTTTATCAGCAACATACAATATTTAAGCGATGAAATTTCAGCATTATTAATCATAAATTAAACTGCAATTAATCGGTCAACAAAAGATATGGCATCTGCCAGTCCCAGGATCAAAACAACACAGAACAAAGTATGAATACGTAACTTATTCCCTTCACTTTTACGATGTCCCCACTCACCTGACTGGTTATCGTAATAAACACCTAACACAGAATACAACGCAGACAGAAAACTGACGTGTTGCTCCTACACACAGCATTTACAAATGGCAGTAAACTGTTTCTCACCAGACAATTGATGCAACTATTCAGGGTTGATGTTTTCCAAAAACTGAACTTCCACAACTTCTGTACATCCCAGGACAGAATGCAATCTTCTCTGAAATGATTTACTCTGATCATAACACAGAGCTGCTGATTGTGTCCTTAATTAGAACATTAAATATCCTCTAAAACTCCCATTAACACCCAGTTCTAGTCACAGGCTGTGAGTGTGTCTGGTGCGGTGGGTGTGAGGGTCTCTCTGTCAATCAGTGAGAACAAAGAATGTGACCCACACATCAGACTTAGCCTCCATATCCGGTTTCCATCAGATTACGGAAACTTTCACTGTCTCTACTTTCTCGAATTATTTTTACATGGGATTGTGTCCCGTTCTCTGTCATGAGCAGGCCATTCGGTCCATCTTCTATCAATTTCCCCTCTGCACAAACCTCCTGCCACCTACTCACCGCACCCAGCAACAATGCCCCGAACTCCCTGGTCCCTCACGTGTTTATCCAGCCTCCCCATTACATTCAATCTCTGCTGATCCATTCCAACCACTCCTGTGGCACTGAGTTCCACATCCTCCTCACTAAATTTCTTGTGGGATTTATTAAAACCTCCTGGCATTTTATCTTTGGCTGAAGGTCTCCCCATAAATAGAAACATAGAAACAAAGAAAACCTGCAGCACAATACAGTCTCTTTGGCCCACAATGCTGTGTCGAACATCTACTGACTTTAGAAATTACCTCGAGTTATCCATAGCTCTCTATTTTTCCAAGCTCCATGTACCTGTGTGGGAGTCTCTTGAAAGACCCTATTGCATCCACCTCCACCTTCGTTGCCGGCAGCTCATTCCACCCATTCCAAAACACTTACCCCCTGACATCTCCTCCGTACTACTTCCAAGCACCTGTGTCCTCTCGTGTTCGCCATAATGAGGTACTTTTTCCACCTTCGCGCAATCAAATCCATCACTAATCTTAAATTGTTCAATTTTATCATTCTGACGCTTTATCCAGATGGTAATGCACAGCCTGTCCTGTCTTTCCTGTCAGTTCCATCTTCTCAGTAATGGTCTGAATTTCAGAAACTTTCCCTGTAATTTTCCCCGTGGTTCTGTATTGCTGGTGTGTGTTTGTGACTGTGGGAGTGGGAATTTTCAACACCTTGTAATGATTTGGATGAAATTCAGGATGTGGACAGTAAGTCCAAGTCTAATCAGATTTGTGCTTTTATTTATTTCAGGAGGAAGCTCATCGAAACAGGAGGTAGGACATGGTCTTTACTGAAACCCTGTATGGATTTGTAAAATACTTCAAAATTCCAGTTTATCACCAGCAGTTTAATATTTACAGAATCAGTGACGATGTCCAGGAATTGTCAGTGACAGATGAGGCCCTACCGGTTGAAAAATTCGATCACCTCTATTTGTTCAACACAGTGCTGAGAGAAACACTTGATGCCATTAACCGAGGTAAAACTTACAAAGATTCATTTTTACTTATTCATGAAACACAATTAATTTATAAACTGAAGCAAGGATTGGCTGTGATAATGGACTGAAGGGGAACTGAAGTTTATTCCACATCAGCCCCACTAACTGGGAGACATCACTGTCACATGGTCAGCTGGAGATGTCAGATCCCTGAACACACCAGCACAGGGCCACAATACAACCAATACACGGGACTGGCAGATGAACCACTGTGACCTGATCCCAGGAACACTGCACTAACACACCAGGACATGAGTTTGGATCTACCAGAGGAACTGGGAATTTAATACTGATGATAATATTGCAGGGAATAAAAGCGGGTATCAGTGTGGTGACCGGGATTGTCAGGAAAATACACAAGTCCTTCATGTTCCCTGAGAGTGCAGACTCTGACTGACACAGGTCTTCCCCCTTCCGGATCAGCATCTCTCACTGTTGTTAGAGGCAGAAGAGGGGAGCAGTAGTGACAGGGGACTCAATTGTCAGGAGACAGACAGACAGGAGATGGTATGGACGTGAATTGCACACCCGAATGGTATGTTGCCTCCTAGGTGCCAGGGTCAGGGATGTCTCCGATCGTGTCTGCAGCATTTAGAGAGGGAGGGAAAACAGCCAGATAACTTGTTGCATTTTGGGACCAATTACATAGGAATTAAAAACAAAGATGTTCTGAAAAGAATCTGACTAGCTTGGTAGAAAGCTCAGAAGCAGCACCCCCAGGGTTGTAATTTCTGGATTGCTGCCTGTGCCACGTGCTGGTGAGGGTAGAAACAGGACAATTGGCAGATAAACCATGGCTGAGAAGATGGTGCTGGGGACAAGGATTCAGGTTCTTGGATCATCGGGATCTCTTCTGGTGGAGGAATGACCTGCTCAGAAGGGATGGGTTGCACCTGGACCCGAGGGAGAACAATATTCTCGGTGAGAGAGGTTTCATAGAGCTGTTGGGTAGGATTTAAACTAATTTGGTGGTGGTGGGGGGCCGGCGGTTGGAACTGGAGTGAAGGGAGAGGACTGATAGTAAAAATGCAAAGATTGCGTGCAGTCAGACTGTCAGATAGGGCGGACAGATGTGAGGAGAAAATTGCAGCCAGCAGGGTGAGTATCAGTGCATTAGGGATGCAGAATTTAAAAGGGTAGCAGATACAGTACACAAAGTGTTATATCTCAATGCATGGAGTATGAGAAATAAGGTGGATGATCTTGTTGCACTATTACCGATTGTCAGGTATGATGTTGAGGCCATCACGGAATCGTGGCTGAAGGATGGTTGTAGTTGGGAGCTGAATGTTCAAGATTACACAATGTATCGGAGGAAGGAAGGAAGGCTGATGGGGTGGTGTGGCTCTGCTGGTAAATCAGCAGCAAGATTTGACATAGGATTGGAAGATGTTGAATCCTTGTGGGTTGAGGTAAGGAACTGCAAAAGTAAAAATGACACTGACACCAGTCATATACAGGCCTCCCAACAGTCAGTGGGTTGAGGCCCACAGATTACAACTGGAAATAGAAAAGGCTGATGAAAAGGACAATGTTATGATAATCATGGGAGATTTCAACATGCAGGTCAATTGGGAAAATCAGATTGGTAAAGGATCTCAAGAGAGTGAGTTTGTTGAATGCAATGTGATGGCTTTCTAGAGCAGTTTGTCGTTGAGCCTACTCGGGGAACAGCTCTACTGGATTGGGTGTTATGTATTTAACCAGAGGAGAGTAGTTAAAAGAAACCTTAGGAGGCAGTGCTCACAACATGCTGAGTTCAACTTGAAATTTGATGAGGAGAAAGTAAAGTCTTACATTGTAGTATTTCAGAGAAGTAAAATAAATTACAGTGGTCTGAGAGAGAAGTTGGCCAAAGCAAATTGGAAGGAGATGCTGGTAGGGATGAGAGCAGAGCAGAAATGGTGTCAGTTTCTAGGAAAATGAGGAAGGTGAAGGATAGATGTATTCCAAAAATAAATACTCAAATGGCAAAATAGTAAAACCGTGGCTGACAAGGGAAGACAAGTTAATGTAAAGTCAAAAGAGAGGGCACACAACTAAACAAAAATTAGCAGGAAGACGGAGGATTGGGAAGCTTTTAAATATCGACAGAGAGGAACTGAAAGAATGATTAGGATGTATAAAATAAACAAGAAATTGATTTGAATTCAATTGACTTTATTACTTTAATCCTTCATATACATGAGGATTAAAAATCTTTATGGTACATCTCCGCCTAAATGTGCAATGTGCAATTTATAGTAATTTATGATGAATAATATGTACAACAGGCTGGTCAATATAACATAGAAATTCAGTTGTGTCAACACGAGTTAATCAGTCTGATGGCCTGGTTGAAGAAGCTGTCCCGGAGTCTGTTGCTCCTGGCTGTTAATCTGTGGTTCAGAATAGCATTCAATCCAAGAGCAGGGATGTGATGCTGGGGCTTTATAAGGCACTGGTGAAGCCTCACCTTGAGTATTGTGCACAATTTTTCTAAGAAAAGATGTGCTGGCATTGCAGAAGGTTCATTTCATAAGGATGTTTCCAGGAATGAAAGGGTTATCATACGAGGAACGTTTGATAGTTCTGTGTCTGTACTCGCTGGAATTTAGAAAGATGAGGGGGGATCTCATTGAAACCTTTCGAATGTTGAAAGGCCTAGACAGAGTAGATGTGGAAACGATGTTTCCCATGGCGGTGGAGTTTAGGACAAGAGGGCACAGCCTCAAGATAGAGGGGGGTCAATTTAAAACAGATGCGGAGAAATTTGAGCCAGCGGCTGGTGAATTTGTGGAACTTGTTGTGTGTATTTAAGGCAGAGCTTGCTAGGTTCTAGATTGGACACAGCATCAAAGGTTACGGGGAGAAGACCAGGTAGTGGGGCTGAGGAGGGAAAAAAAGGATCAGCCATGATTGAATGGCGGAGCAGACTCGATGGGCAAATGGCCTAATTCTGCTCCTATGTCTTATGGTTATCAGACCACTACATTGAAGCATTGTGAGAATGAGCTCGGACACACCAACAAGCATTGACATGGGTCAAGATTTCATCTCGGGAGAAGCACACACAGCATAACCGGCCTGGCAAAGCTCCCTCACACACATACACAGGAAGGACTGGCAGATTGTAGTCAGAGCCTCAGCAATGTACGTTGTTATTTCCCTCAGTAACCTGGAAACCAATCTCTTCAGAGACAGTCATTTATTCATTTAAACAACTCAATCACGTGTGACACATTGTCAACACACACAAGACATGTGATGACACACTGTAACATACAAATTCTTCAATGTGCACACTCTCCTTCAATGTGTATACACACCACATGGATATTTACCACAATCAACACACACACACACACACACGCACACACACACACACACACACACACACACACACACACACACACACACACACACACACACACACACACACACACACACACACACACACAATATACTATCAGAGTGTGACACACGGCCACAGAAATAGGCACAAATTCCCATTTAGGATTGAAATCTGCCGTCCTTACGCAGTCTGTCTGTTCTGTGGCACTGAGCTGCCCTCTGACGTGACGTCACATCAACACTTCACAGACAGACTCTGGGGTGAGATTCCTCAGGAGGATGATCTGGGAGGGTTTGACGGATGTTGAACTCACGGCCCACTTCATCAATCTGCAAGACTAAGATGTCTTCTTGAGCATGGCCCATTTGTGTGTGTTTGCACCCCCATTCCTCTAACCATTTCCCATCTGTGTACCTGCCCAAATTCATTTTAAAATATTTTATTTTTACCTGTTTCTACAGCATCTGAGGGCAAATTCAATTTACAAACCTCCCTCTCTATGAGAATGTTACCCGATACACCACTCAGAAAAATTTCCCGTCTCACTTTCAATCTGAGGCCTCTGGTTCTGTACTCACATTTCTTGGAAAAAGAAACGTTATTTAAGCTCCTTATGAATTATTTACCTCAATAAGGGGTCATACCTGAACATCCTACACTACAGCCGAATAGCCCAAGCTTATCCACTCTCTACTTTTAACCCAAGCCCCCAGTCCGGGTAACATCCTCCTGAAGCCTCCTGTCCAGTGTAGTGACATCCTCCCCATATTCGGGAACCGGAAATGCAGACAATACTCCAAGTGTGGTCTATCATCGACATCAAAGGCCTTGCTGAATTTCCTGTGGACAGTGTGGAATAGGCTGATGAATACAGGACTGAAGGTGTTTTTTTTTAGATTGGGACAAGAAGGGCGGCGTGGGAGCTAAATTCTGAAGGAAGGCAGTTCTGTAAAAAACTTCGCGTACAAGCACAACGAGACTGCGCAGGACAGCGCGGAGAGTTTAAAAAGATGACCACCCTATACAGCGGGCAGCGGAGTGGGTGGCAGCAGATTGTAGGGCTCTGGCTCAACGGGCTTAGGCGGTAATGGGAAGAGGCGAGAGCGAGGCACCGACTCTTTTTCTCCCCTTGGCAAATCGGTCCGGACGGACGGGGTAATAGCAGGGCACATTAGCTAACGCTTTAAAAAGTCCGTGTGCTTGGCGAAGTAAGTGGGTGAGTAGACCTATCTTTCTTTGTTTCATTCCTGTAGAATTAGTTAGCATGTCTGCAGGGTTAGTGCTTTGTTCAGGGTGTCAGATGTGGGAATCCTGGGAGACCTCCAGCCTCCCTGATAGCCACATCTGCACCAGGTGAACCGATATTCAGCTCCTCGGAGACCGTGTTAGGGATCTGGAGCTGCAGCTTGATGACCTACTGCTTATTAGAGAAAATGAAGAGGTGATAGACAGGAGCTACAGGGAGGTAGTCATCCCTAGGCTACAGGGGTCAGAAAACTGGGTGACTGTCAGGAGTGGGAAGTGAAATGCCCGGATAGTGGAGAGCACCCCTGTGGCTGCCCCCCTCAGCAACAAGTATATCGTTTCAGATGCTGTTGAGGGGGATGACCTGACAGGGGACCGCCACGATGACCGGGTCTCTGGCACTGAGCCTGGCACTGTTGTGCAGGAGGGAAGGAGGGAGAAGAGGAATGCGGTAGTCAGAGGGGATTCCATAGTCAGGGGGACAGGAGATTCTGTGAGCCTGGTAGAGATACCCGCATGGTGTGCTGCCTCCCAGGTGCCAGGGTACGGGATGTCTCGGATCGGGTCCAGAATATTCTGAAGGGAGAGGGCGAGCAGCCAGCTGTCTTGGTACATGTTGGTACCAATGACATAGAGAGGAAAAGGGAGGAGGTCCTGAAGAGAGATTTCCAGGAGTTAGGAATGAAGCTGAGAAGCAGGACCTCCAGGGTAGTAATCTCAGGATTGCTACCTGTGCCACGTGCTAGCGAGGGCAAGAATAGTAGGATCAGGCAGATGAATGTGTGGCTGAGAGACTGGTGCAGGGGGCAGGGCTTCAGATTCTTGGATCATTGGGATCTCTTCAGGGGGAAGTATTACCTGTTCAAAAAGGACGGGTTACACCTGAACCATAGCGGGAATGTTTAATAGAGCTGCTAGGGAGGGTTTAAACTAATTTGGCAGGGGGATGGGAAACCGGAATGATAGAGCGGAGGAGGGGGAAAACAGAAATAAATCTAAGATACTGAGCAGTAAAGATGTCAGGAAGGACAGGCAGGTGATGGGGCAAATTTGCAGCCAGTGGGATGAGTTGCAGTGCAATCAAAACAAAAAGTACCAAATACTGGACTTAAGGTGTTATACTTAAATACACACAGCATAGGGAATAAGGTGGATGATCTTGTCGTACAGCTACAGATTGGCAGGTATAATTTTGTGGCCATCACTGAGACGTGGCTAAAGGATGCATGTCTCTGAGAGCTGAACGTCCAAGGATACACGGTGTATCGGAAGGATAGGCAGGTAGGCAGAGGGGGTGGCGTGGCTTTACTGGTAAGAAATGATATTAAATCATTAGAAAGAGGTAACATAGGATCGGAAGGTGCAGAATCTTTATGGGTTGAGCTAAGAAATCGCAGGGGTAAAAGGACCCTGATGGCAGTTATCTACAGGCCTCCTAACAGCTGCAGTGATGTGGACTACAAATTACAACAGGAAATAGAAAAGGTTTGCCAGAAGGGCAGTGTTATGATAATTGTGGGGGATTTTAACATGCGAGTGGATTGGGAAAATCAGGTCGACACTGGATCTCAAGACAGAGAATTTGTAGAATGTCTACGAGATGGCTTTTCAGAACAGCTTGTTGTTGAGCCCACTAGGGGATCAGAGGTACTGGATTGGATATTGTGTAATGACCCAGAGGTGATTAGAGAGATTGAGGTGAAGGAATCGTTAGGAGGCAGTGATCGTAACATGATTGAGTTCACTGTGAAATTTGAGAAAGAGAAGCCGAAATCCGATGTGTCGGTATTTCAGTGGAGTAAAGGAAATTACAGTGGCACGAGAGAGGAACTGGCCAAATTTGACTGGAAAGAGAGACTAGCAGGAAGGACGGCAGAGCAGCAGTGGCTGGAGTTTATGCGAGAAGTGAGGAATGTGCAATACAGATATATTCCAAAAAAGAAGAAATTTTCGAATGGAAAAAGGATGCGACTGTGCCTGACAAGAGAAGTGAAAGCCAAAGTAAAAGCAAAGGAGAGGACATTCAAGGAAGCAAAAATTAGTGGGAAGATAGAGGATTGGGAAGGTTTTAAAAACTTACAAACGGAAACTAAGAAGGCCATTAAGAGGGAAAAGATGAACTATGAAAGGAAGCTAGCGAATAATATCAAATAAGATACTAAAATCGTTTTCAAGTATATAAAGAGTAAAAAAACAGGTGAGAGTGGATATTGGACCGATAGAAAATAATGCTGGAGAAATTGTAATGGGAGATAAGCAGATGGCTGAGGAACTGAACGAGTATTTGCATCAGTCCTCACTGAGGAAGATATCAGCAGTATGCCGGACACTCAAGGGTGTCAGGGAAGAAAAGTGTGCACAGTCACAATTACGACAGAGAAAGTACTCAGGAAGCTGAATAGTCTAAGGGTAGATAAATCTCCAGGACCAGATGGAATGCACTCTTGTGATTTGAAGGAAGTAGCTGTGGAGATTGTGGAGGCATTAGCAATAATCTTTCAAAAGTCAATAGACTCTGGCAATGGTTCCGGAGGAGTGGAAGATTGCAAATGCCACTCTGGTATTTAAGAAGGGGGCAAGGAAGCAAGAAGTAAATTATAGACCTGTTAGCTTGACATCGGTGGATGGGAAGATGTTGGAGTCAATTGTCAAGGATGAGGTTACCGAGTACCTGGAGGCATATGACAAGATAGGCCAAACTCAGCATGGTTTCCTTAAAGGAAAATCCTGCCTGACAAACACATTGAAATTTTTTGAGGAGATTACAAGTAGGCTAAACAAGGGAGATGCAGTGGATGTTGTGTATTTGGATTTTCAGAAGGCCTTTAACAAGGTGCCGCACATGAGGCCGCTGAACAAGATAGCCCATGGAATTACGGGAAGTTTACATATGTGGATAGAGCGTTGGCTGATTGGCAGGAAACAGAGAGAGGGAATAAAGGATCCCATTCTGGTTGGCTGCTAGTTACCAGTGGTGTTCCACAGGGGTCCGTGTTGGGGCCACTTCTTTTTACGTTGTATATCAACGATTTGGATGATGGAATAGATGGCTTTGTGGCTAAGTTTGCTGATGATACAAAGATAAGTGGAGGGGACGGTAGTGCTGAGGAAACAGAGAGTCTGCAGAGAGACGGATAGATTAGGAGAATGGTCAAAGAAGTGGCAAATGAAATACAATGTTGAAAAGTGTATGGTCATGCACGTTGGTAGAAGAAATAAATGGGCAGACTATTATTTAAATGGAGAGAGAATTCAAAATTCTGAGGTGCAATGGGACTTGGGAGTGCTCGTGCAGGATACCCTTAAGGTTAAACTCCAGGTTCAGTCAGTGGTGAAGAAAGCGAATGCAATGTTGGCATTCATTTCTAGAGGAATAGAGTATAGGAGCAGGGATGTGATGTTGAGGCTCTATAAGGCACTGGTAAGACCTCACTTGGAATACTGTGTGAAGTTTTGGGCTCCTTATTTAAGAAAGGATGTTCTGACATTGGAGAGGGTTCAGAGAAGATTGACTAGAATGATTCCAGGAATGACAGGGTTAACATACGAGGAACATTTGACTGCTCTTGGACTGTACTCCGTGGAGTTTAGAAGAATGACGGGGAACCTCACAGAAACATTTCGAATGTTAAAAGGCATGTACAGAGTGGATGTGGCAAAGTTGTTTCCCATGGTGGGGGAGTCTAGTACGAGAGAGCATGACTTAAGGATTGAAGGGCACCCATTCAGAACGGAGATGCGAAGAAATTTTTTCAGGTGGTGAATCTGTGAATTTCTTGCAGCAGTGGAGGCCAGGTAATTGGGTGTATTTAAGACAGAGATTGATAGGTATGTGAGTAGCCAGGGCATCAAAGGTCATGGTGAGAAGGTGGGGGAGTGGGAATAAATGGGAGAATTGGTCAGCTCATGATAAAATGGCGGAGCAGATTCGAAGGGCCGAATGGCCGGCTTCTGCTGCTTTGTCTTATGGTCTTATTTGAAAGAACCAGTATAAGGAATAAGGATCTTGTAGCACAGGTAGAGTTTGACAGGTACAAACTTAGGCAGGTATGACTTTGGCTGAAGGAATAAAGGCATAGACAATTTTGTAAACAGGGCGAAATTCAAAAATCAGAGGTGCAAAGGGACATGGGTGTCCTTGTGCAGGATTCCCTGAAGGTTAACTTGCAGTTTGTGTCAGTGGTAAGATTGGCAAACTCAACGTTTTCTTTCATTTCGAGAGGATTAGAGTACAAGAGCAAGGATGTAATTCTGAGGTTTTATAAGGCATTGGTCAGACCACACTTGGAGTACTGTGAGCAGTTTTGGGTCCCTTCTATCGGAAAACATGTATTGGCATTGGAGGGGTCCAGAAGATTCACAAGAATGAACATATGAGGAGTGTTTGATGGTTCTGGGCCTGTACTCACGGGAGTTTAGAAGAATGGCTGACTTATTATCCCTCTCAACCCTATTCTCCCGCTTCTTACCCATAACTTTTGAGAATCTGACTAATCAAGAAGTTTACTTATTAACTTCTGCTTTAAAAATCAAACAGGAGAAAATCTGCAGATGCTGGTAATCCAAGCTACACAGGTCCTGATGATGGGTCTCGCCAGATCTCTCTGACACCTGTCGGGAGAGAGTTGATGTTGGGAGGATGTGGGTGGGTCGAGAACGGTAAGCACAGGCTCCGACTATAGGGATGTCCATTTAGGACAGAGATGAGGAGGAAATCCTTTATCCACTGGATAGTGAATCTGCCACAGGCAGTTGTGGAGGCCAAATAATTGAGTATATTTAAAGCAGAGTAACACACACAAATTGTTGGGGGAACAGCAGGCCGGGAAGTTTCTATGGAAAAGAGTAAACAGTCGACGGTTCAGACTGAAACACTTCATCAGGACCTGTGTTGCTTAAGGGTCACTGCAAATTCATCCCCTGTCCTAATGAGGGGCTGCGGGGGATGGGGTTGTGGGAAAGGGGACAAAGTCATCCTCATCTGCCATCTTTGCCCCTCCAGCTTCACATTACGTCTACACACACAGTTCACCCACGGGGTTTCCACCCCTCCCCCTCCTGGTTCAATCTGCCATTCATCTCTCCCCTACTGGTTCCCATTATCACCTCCTTTACTGTCTCAAACCATCACACTCCCCCACTTCACACCCACAAATGAATGTGAACATTGTATGACGGGCCTGTTCCTGTGCTGTACTGTTCTATGTTCTCTGTTCCCAGTTTCGAAGAATGAGAGGAGATCTCATGGAAACACAAAATTCTTTCAGGGGTCAACAGGCAGGAGTGAGGGAGGACGTTTCCCCTATCTGAGGAGTCAAGGGCCAGGGGTCTCTCTGCTCTCCGTCCAGCGGAAAACCCTGGGGAGACATTAGACATTAGTCTCCCCCGATCCCCGGGGCCGCGCTGCCCGAGTCTCCCCCCGATCCCCGGGGCCGCGCTGCCCGAGTCTCCCCCCGATCCCCGGGGCCGCGCTGCCCGAGTCTCCCCCCGATCCCCGGGGCCGCGCTGCCCGAGTCTCCCCCCGATCCCCGGGGCCGCGCTGCCCGAGTCTCCCCCCGATCCCCGGGGCCGCGCTGCCCGAGTCTCCCCCCGATCCCCGGGGCCGCGCTGTCCGAGTCTCCCCCCGATCCCCGGGGCCGCGCTGCCCGAGTCTCCCCCCGATCCCCGGGGCCGCGCTGCCCGAGTCTCTCCCCGATCCCCGGGGCCGCACTGCCCGAGTCTCCCCCCGATCCCCGGGGCCGCGCTGTCCGAGTCTCCCCCCGATCCCCGGGGCCGCGCTGCCCGAGTCTCCCACCGATCTCCGGGGCCGCGCTGCCCGAGTCTCCCCCCGATCCCCGGGGCCGCGGTGTCCGAGTCTCCCCCCGATCCCCGGGGCCGCGCTGCCCGAGTCTCCCCCCGATCCCCAGCCGTCCGAGTCTCCCCCCGATCTCCGGGGCCGCGCTGCCAGAGTCTCCCCCCGATCCCCGGGGCCGCGCTGCCCGAGTCTCCCCCCGATCCCCAGCCGTCCGAGTCTCTCCCCGATCCCCGGGGCCGCGCTGCCCGAGTCTCCCCCCGACCCCCGGGGCCGCGCTGCCCGAGTCTCCCCCCGATCCCGGGGCCGCGCTGCCCGAGTCTCCCCCCGATCCCCGGGGCCGCGCTGTCCGAGTCTCTCCCCGATCCCCGGGGCCGCGCCGCCCGAGTCTCCCCCCCGATCCCCGGGGCCGCGCCGCCCGAGTCTCCCCCCGATCCCCGGGGCCGCGCTGTCCGAGTCTCTCCCCGATCCCCGGGGCCGTGCTGCCCGAGTCTCCCCCCGATCCCCGGGGCCGCGCTGTCCGAGTCTCTCCCCGATCCCCGGGGCCGTGCTGCCCGAGTCTCCCCCCGATCCCCGGGGCCGCGCTGTCCGAGTCTCTCCCCGATCCCCGGGGCCGCGCCGCCCGAGTCTCCCCCCCGATCCCCGGGGCCGCGCCGCCCGAGTCTCCCCCCCGATCCCCGGGGCCGCGCTGTCCGAGTCTCTCCCCGATCCCCGGGGCCGTGCCGCCCGAGTCTCCCCCCGATCCCCGGGGCCGCGCTGTCCGAGTCTCCCCCCGATCCCCGGGGCCGCGCTGCCCGAGTCTCCCCCCGATCCCCGGGGCCGCGCTGTCCGAGTCTCCCCCCGATCCCCGGGGCCGCGCTGTCCGAGTCTCCCCCCGATCCCCGGGGCCGCGCTGCCCGAGTCTCCCCCCGATCCCCGGGGCCGCGCTGCCCGAGTCTCCCCCCCCGATCCCAGGGGCCGCGCTGTCCGAGTCTCCCCCCCCCGATCCCCGGGGCCGAGCTGCCGGAGTCTCCCGCAGATCCCCGGGGCCGCGCTGCCCGAGTCTCCCCCCGATCCCCGGGGACTCTCTAATTCTCTGCTTCTCCCCCCGATCCCCGGGGACTCTCTAAATCTCTGCTTCTCCCCCCAGTCTCTGTCACTCTGGATGTGGAAACGGCGAATCCGTATCTCGACGTGTCTGAGGATCGGAAGAGTGTGAGACGGACCTGGACCTGGAGGAATCTCCCTGACACCGGGAAGAGATTCACAGACCGGCCTTGTGTGCTGGGATCGGAGGGATTCACATCGGGGAGACATTATTGGGAGGTGGAGGTGACGGGGAATCAGCTCTGGTGGCTGGGAGTCGCCGCAGAGTCTGTGGAGAGGAAGGGACGGGTCAGACTGAGACCGGAGACCGGATTCTGGGTCATCAGGCGGGATGATGACGTGTTACATCGGGATTGTGACGTGTACGGTATCCCCTCCCCCGAGTCCCGTCTCGCTGCCGGTCCCATCCCCGGGAGGGTGGGAGTTTATCTCAGTTACGAGTCCGGGACAGTTTCATTTTACAACGCGGAGACCAAGTCCCATCTCCACACCTTCACTGGGAATAAATTCACGGGGAAACTTTATCCTTTCTTCATGAACTGGGATGAAAACCAGTGGCTGAGAATCTGCTCCGGTTCCGCTCCGGGTCTGTAAACGGGTCGGGTCCCGGGACCGGCGTCAGGAGTAAAGTCCCTGTAAATATAAATGTGCGGAGAGTGCAGCTAAATACGTGGCTAAGGAGATGGTGCAGGAGGAGGGCTTCATGTTTCTGGACAATTGGGCTTTGTTCCCGGGAAGGTGGGGCCTGTTCCGACGGGACGGTTTGCCCCTGAACTGGAGGGGGACCAACATCCTTGCGGGTAGATTTGCCAGTGCTGCTCGGGGGAGGGGGGTGTTTAAAAAGATTTGCAGTGGGAGGGGAACCAGAGTGTCAGAGCAGATAGTGAGGTGGAGGAGGATAAAGGTCATACGAGGACTGCATGTATAGACAGAAATCAAAGGTTTGTACATTAGGTTGTAAATTAATTTTCAGAGCTTTAGAAATTGTACAAAATAAAGATTTTCAAAAAGATTTTGAAGAAGAACATGACCAGAACATATGTGAAAAAGTGGCTAATTCAGTTTTATACCTATCGCAATAATTGTCTATGTTAGGAAATATTTTGGATAGTCTCTCCTTTGTGAAATTGTAACAGTGAACAATTTTAAATTGAATTAAACACTGATTGGCACATATTAAAGAAGAATTGACCATCTTCATTAACAAAGGTCATATTAAGTTCTCTCTCCCAAACTTGTTTAATCTTTAGTGATTAAGGGGATCTGCTTTTTTTTGCAGATTTATTTATTTTTATTATCATTTATTTTGTGATGGTTGATTGATGACTTTTGAAGAGTTAATTAGCAAATATTCTCTCTCTCTTACACACATACTGCAATATCTTCAGGTCAGACATTTTTTTTACAAAAAATAATTATCTCAGTTTCCATATATGCAAGAATCTGATTTGTTGGATACTATTTTGAATATGAATCCTTTAGTAAGAGGTTCCATTGGTAGAATTTATAATTTATTTTTAATACATTAATACATCTCTCACCTAAGGTTTATACATGATAGAAATATTCGTTGTTTCAGACGTGATAGAGGGGGAGGGATGAAAGGGGGAGGAGTGGCATTACTAGTCAGGGAAAATATCACAGCTGTGCGTAGACAGGACAGACCGGAGGGCTTGTCTACAGAGGCCATATGGGTGGAGCTGAGGAACGGGAAAGGTGTGACCACACTAATAGGGGTGTATTATAGACCGCCCAATAGTCAGAGAGAATTGGAGGAGCAAACCTGTATAAAGATAGTAGACCGACTTTCATACCCTTCCACTTAACTAAGGTTTTTTTTTCAGTCCCTTGCTTTCAGCTCTTTTTTTTTTGGTAGTCGGCATTATTATTTTCTGTTTTTAAGTGTATTTACAGTTTTGGGGGTTTGAATGTCCTGATTTATGGACTGGAGTTGTGGTTGGACTGCAGTTTTTTTTGTTACGGGGCTTGAGGAGGATACTAATTTTACATGTCTTCAATTTGGGTGCTTTCTCAATTATCTTTTTTGTATTATATTATTATTGTATGTTTATTTTTGCACTGTATTAATTTTCTTCATTTTGATTTGGTTTTTTTTTTCTATCTGTGGCGATGTAGAAAATGCATTAAAAAACTAATAAAAAAAAATAGTAGACCGATGTAAGAAACAGGAAGTTGTAATAGTAGGGGATTTTAACTTTCCACATATTGACTGGGACTCCAGAAAACTGTAATAGGGCTCGATGGCTTGGAGTTTGTGAAATGTTTTCAGGAAAGTTTTCTAAATCAATATATAGAGGTACCTACGAGAGTGGATGCAATACTTGATCTCCTATTAGGAAACCAGACAGGTCAGGTGACAGAAGTATGTGTAGGCGAACATTTTGGGTCCAGTGACCATAATGTCATTAGTTTCAAGTTAATTACGGATAAGGATAGGCCTGGTCCTCGAGTTGAGGTTCTAAATAGCAGAAGGGCTAATTGTGTGGAAATGAAAAAAGATCTAGGAAGAGTGGATTGGGATAAGTTTTTTTTTCCTGACAAGGATGTGTTCAGTAAGTGGAAGGCCTCCAAATGTGAAATTTTGAGGGTGCAGAGTTTGCATTTTCCTGCCAGGATTAAAGACAAAGTTAACAGGCATAGGGAACCTTGGTTTTCAAGGGATATTGGCGATCTGGTTAAGAAAAAGAGAGAAGAGTATAGCAGGTAGAGGCAACAAAGAGCAAATGAGTTACTTAAAGAGTATAGAAAACGTAAGAAAATACTAAAGAAGGAAATCAGGAAGGAAAAGAAGACATGGGGTGGCTTTGGCAGATAATGTGAAGGAAAACCTGAAGGGTTTCTACAAGTATATTAAGAGTAAAAGGATAGTAAGGGACAAAATTGGTCCCCTAGAAGATCAGAGTGGTCGTCTATGTGTGGAGCCTCACGAGATGGGGGAGATCTGAAACAGTTTTTTTGCATCAGTATTTACTCAGGAAACTGGCATAGTGTATATGGAAGGAAGGGAAACAAGCAGTAGTGTCATGGAACATTTGTAGATTAAAGAGGAGGAGGTGCTTGCTGCCTTACAGTGCATAGAGGTAGATAAATCCCCCGGGCCTGACTTGATATTTCCTCGGACCTTGAGAGAGACTAGAGTAGAAATTGCAGGGGCCCTGACAGAAATATTTAAAATGTCCTCAGCCACGGGTGCAGTGCCAGAGGATTGGAGGGTAGCTCTTGTTATTCCATTGTTTAAAAAAGGCTCCAATAGTAAACCAGGTAACTACAGGCCAGTGAGCCTGACATCAGTAGTAGGTCAGTTATTGGAAGGTGTTCTGAGAGATCGGATTTACAAGTATTTGGACAGCCAAGGGCTGATTAAGGACAGTCAGTATGGCTTTGTGCATGGTAGATCGTGTTTAATGAATCTCGAAGAGTTTCTCGAGGAGGTAATCAACTAAGTAGGTGAAGGAAATGCAGTGGATGTTGTCTACATGAACTTTAGTAAGGCCTTTGACAAGGTCCCACATGGGAGGTTAGTTCAGAAAGTTCAGACATGAGGTATCCATGGATAGGCTGGAGAGATTGAAAGAGTTCAGAGATTTACTAGTATGTTGCCAGGTCTTCAGGAGTTGAGTTACAGGGAAAGATTGAACAGGTTAGGACTTTATTCCTTGAAGCGTAGAAGAATGAGGGGAGATTTGATAGAGGTTTACAAAATTATGTGGGGTATAGATAGTAAATGCGAGTAAGTTCTCTCCATTTAGATTAGGAAAGATAAATATGAGAGGACATGGTTTTAGGGTGAAAGGGGAAAGGATTAGGGGGAACATTAGGAGGATCTTCTTCACTCAGAGAGTGGTGGGAGTGTGGAACGAGCTGCCATCTGACATGGTAAATGCAGGCTCACTCTTACGTTTTAAGAATAAATTGGATTGATACCTGGATGGGAGAGGTCTGGAGGGTTATGGACTGGGTGCAGGTCAATGGGACGAGCGGAATAAAGTTTCCGCACAGACTAGAAGCGCCAAATGGCCTGTTTTCTGTGCTGTGGTGTTCTATGGTTCTATGGAGTGAAATAAACACAACATAAGAATTGTCGATCGATTAATTTTAACTCGTTCACCGCATCCGTCAACCGAACAGAAACACCGGAGATTCAGCAGCAGTTGCGGGCGGCGGGTCCTGAGCTCCCCCGGGTCCTAAAGTCCACCCGTAATGAGACAGGTTAAATGGGACAAGTGGGGGCGGTGCTGACCGGAAAAGACAGTGAAGATTGTTCATTAAGTTCATCTGCCATTTCTTTGTCCCCCATTACTACTTCACCAGCATCATTTTCCAGTGGTCCAGTATCAACTCTCCTCTCCCTTTCACTCTTCATGTAACTGAAAACTAAACTTTTAGTATCCTGATTTATATTGTTGGCCAGTTTGCCCTCATATCTTGACCATTCTTATGGCTTTTTTCGTGGCATTTTGTTGGATTTTAAGAGCATCCCAATAATCCAACATCCCACTCACCTTTGCTACCTTATATGCCATTTCCGTAGGTTTAACACAATTATTACATGCCTTTTCCAGCTCAAACTGTGAATTAATTTAAAGTCAGTCCCATAATTTAATAAAGTTTTTATCTGAAAACTATCTACCCTCGCAAAGATTGTACTGAAGACTGCATTTGATTTTTCTTCAGCCTTATACGCTTCACATTGAAATAGTATGTGTTTCGACAGTTTCATAATGACAAAATGTACACGACACAGAAGGAAGTTTTCCAATTAGATACAAGGCATAATTAAGCATAGTGTGGGCATTTCTAAGTCGAGTCAATATATTTCCTTCCCTTGTTTTAAGCCTTTCTTCTATAAACCCAACAGGCTTATGTATTCTGTAAACGTGTCAGTCCTTATGTCCATTATCCTACGTCTTGCCATAAGCCCCCAATTCTTAACACTACCAACCCTTTAGCTTCTAATTTGCTAAATGGAAGGTCTATATCCACAGCTTAACATTTAACAGCTTTTGGTGCTAAACAGTCAACCCCATCATTTCCCTCAACAGTGTGATGTGCAGGGCCCATAATGTGCAGACATATAAATCAAACTTTATATATGAAAACAAGGCTGCTTGGTCTGCTGTGTTCCACCAGCATTTTGTGTGCGTTGTTGTTTGAATTTCCAGCATCTGCAGATTTCCTCGTGTTTGCTTTATATATGAAATACCATTTGAGGAGTTTTCAACAGACCTACTGCCAGAATGACCTGTTTAAGATTCATCAAAACCGAAATGTATTCCACGCAAATTATAAGGACCAATTTCCTCCATCCACTGTAAGACTAAACTGTTGGCAAAGAATTCTGCTTCCTATGCTGATAAATGGCTATAAGTCATTTCTTTATCATTACCTGCAATTCAGGCACACAAAAACAGCCACACCAACATCCCCAGTTGACTTATCTTTTGATTCATCTGTACAAATGGTTACTGTATGATAATAACTTTCATTAATATACTGATGAACCAACAGACTCTCAGGCAGAACCGAATCCGATCGTGTAACCTAAACTCAACTGAAGTCATTGGAAAAAACAAGGTGTGGTTACAGAGAAAGCTACAGTGGGACATATTGTATCATCAAATACACCCGTATTCCCAGCGTGGTAAGAACCCAGCCACTCAGAACAAAAAACACTCTTCTTGTGATGTCCCCAACCGTCCTCCAGCACACCTTTAACAGGATGATCATTTCCTTGCCCCGCAAATTAATCCAGTATGTTGACATCAACTTGAACCTCTGTTACTTTGAGGGCAATTGTCCCATTGCAATCAGTAAAGCCAAAACAGGAGACAACATTACGGCACTAGAAAACAATCTTAAAGTCTGTAATTGTATCACATACAAACATTTTTAATTTGATGATGAATCTGATCGATAAGCCACACAGCCATAATCAAGAACAGATCAAATTAAACAAAGATAATTGGTCAACAAAGATTTTCATGTTGCACCCAAGAATACCCACATAGATGTCTGAGGAGATTTGAAGCTCCTTTACATTTATCAAATATTTCACTGATAGGTGCTTCCATGTCAGCTTATTATCCATCCACATACTGAGAAATCTTACTACTGATACTTCCTCAAGATATTAATCATATAATTTAAAATCAAGTGTGTCTATTCATCCTGTTTGTAAAACACGTAATGTGTTTTAACGACTGAAAGCTTAAAATTCTCAACAATCTGCCCACTGTTTGACCTATTAATTGTAAATTGCAATTAATACCTCTAATCTATAAAGCTACATCATCTGTATATTGTGATTTACCCAGGGTATCCCATTTTCCCATCTCAGAGAAAATATCGTTAATCATAATATTAAATAATGAAGGGCTACAAATACTGCCTTGTGGGATCCCATTCTCTATCTCATAGAAACACAAACATAACATGCCGACCGGTACTTGGACAGTCCATCCAAAAAAAACTCAGAAAAATTATACAATGTCCCCCTCACTCCTAATTTAATCAAAAGTCCTTTCTTCCATATCATTTCCCTTTTCAGTATTAAGAAATACTGCTATTACAACATCTTTATTTAATTGTTTTCCGAATATCATCTTCCAAACCTAAAACTGAATCTAATGTCATTTCACCCTTCCAAAATCCACTCTAATAAAACACTTTATCACAACTGTTTCCAAAATATAACTCAAGCGCTTGATTACCATACATTCCATAAGTTTACATAAATGAGACATTCACGATATAGGCCCTTAACTAGAAGGATCAAATGGGGATCTGCTAGGTTTCAGAATAGGCACTTCTATTTCCATTTTCCATGAGGAAAGTAGATGCACAATTCAAACATTTAATATTTTCACAAAAGAGAAATATATACAATTACAATTTCAAATATCACTTTTTCCTGGGGACACCTGACCTGCATTATTAATAGACTTCTTAAATTCATACAAAGAAATCTCTCCATCAGTGATACTATCATTGCTACAGCTGACTTCCAGCACATCAGGGTATTCACTGAAAAACATATCCCTACATTGTTTAACTTCTTCACTTAAATTATCCTGATTATGAATCTCAACAAATGACCCAGCCAGTAACACAAACTTCCCTGTTTCAGTAACAATCATTTTGCTCTCATTAATCAACACTGGAATATTATGATCCCCACAAAACCGCCATTTTCTAAATCATATCCCTAACAATTCCAAGTTTGATATCCCTTCCAATATTATCTCCATATATCCTCCAGTAAATCACCTACTTCCTCACCACGGCCTTTGCCCTTTTATTGTTAATAATGTAACTCGGAGACTGATGCACCATCACATAAAAACTCACATTTCTCCCAATTTGCTTCCTGTCCCGTTATAAATCCAAATCCAAACTCATAAAGACAGGCAGGCTGACTGACGTTTTCAGACAGGATGAAGAGGTCAATACTCCCCAATGCCATTAGGCTTTACAATTCTACTGCCAGGACTTAAGAACTTTTTAAAAGCTATTATTAATGCTTTTTGAGATAGTGATTTAGATGCATATCATATTTTTTACTGAGTTAAGTATTGTATGTAATTAGTTTTGCTACAACAAGTGTATGGGACATTGGAAAAAAAGTTGAATCTCCCCATGGGGATGAATAAAGTATCTATCTATCTATCTATAAACTAATCACCCTCCGAGTTCCCATTTGAGCGACAGGCAGTGCAGCCAATGACAGCAGGGGTCAGTGTAAAGTCTGATCTACGATAGGCTGGAGGAAATCGGACGATGATCAGCCCCTCCTCTTCCGCTCCATTGCCATGGCGGAGTTCAGCGAAACGCTTCTGTCGGTGTCGCCGGCCTCGGCGCCCACAAGGACGTGTGTGATTCCCCTTCGCGCCTCGGTGGGTCTGTTTCGGTGACGTCTGTGGTGGCTGACGAAACATGCTTTGACAGGGAGCGAGCGAGGACAAATGACTACAACTCCCAGAAGGCCCCACTGATGACGTTGTGGTGTTGTTTAGGGGTAAGGTATAAAAGCAAAATGGAGGCACATGTAATGCATTACGTTTTCTGTACTGTGTCGTGCCTTCAATGAAAAATTAAATTAAAAGAGAGATTCCAGCGAGAAACAGATAGAACATAGAACAATACAGCACAGTACAGGCCCTTCGGCCCACAATGTTGTGCCGACCCTTAAACTCTGCCTCCTTAAGCTTACATTCCTCCAAATACCTGTCTAGTAGTATCTTAAACTTCACTAGTGTATCTGCCTCCACCACTGACTCGGGCAGTGCATTCCAGGCACCAACCACTCTCTGAGTATAAAATCTTCCTCTAATATCCCCCTTGAACTTCCCTCCCCTTACCTTAAAGCCATGTCCCCTTGTATTGAGCAGTGGTGCCCTGGGGAAGAGGCGCTGGCTGTCCATTCTATCTGTTACCCTTAATATCAACTATACCTCTATCATTTCTCCTCTCATCCTCCTTCTCTCCAGAGAGTAAAGCCCTAGCTCCCTTAATCTCTGATCATAACCCATACTCTTTAAACCAGGCAGCTTTCTGATAAATCTCCTCTGTACCCTTTCCAATGCTTCCACATTCTTCTTATAGTGAGGTGACCAGAACTGGACAGAGTACTCCAAGTGTGACCCAACCAGAGTTTTATAGAACTGCGTCATTACATCGCGACTCTTAAACTCTATCCCTCGACTTATGAAAGCTAACACCCCATAAGCTGTGAGGCAACTTTCAGGGATCTGTGGACATGTAGCCTCAGATCCCTCTGCTCATCCACACTTCCAAGTATCCTGCCATTTACTTTGTACTCTGCCTTGGAGTTTGTCCTTCCAAAGTATACCACCTCACACTTCTCCAGGTTGAACTCCATCTGCCACTTCTCAGCCCACTCCTGCATCCTATCAATGTCTCTCTGCAATCTTTGACAATCCTCTGCACTATCCACATACAACCTAACTCTGTGTCTTCTGCAAACTTGCCAACCCATCCTTCTACCCCCACATCCAGGTCATTAATAAAAATCACAAAAAGTAGGCGTCCCAGAACTGATCCTTGTGGGACACCACTAGTCACAACCCTCCAATCCAAATGTACTCCCTCCACCACAACTCTCTGCTTTCCGCAGGCAAGCCAATTCTAAATCCACCTGGTCAAACATCCCTGGATCCCATGCCTTCTGACATTATGAATAAGCCTACCGTGTGGCACCTTTAACAAATGCATTACTAAAATTCATGTAGATCACATCTACTGCACTACCCTCATCTATATGCCTGGTCACTTCCTAAAAGAACTCCATCAGGCTTGTTAGACACGATCTGCCCTTCAGAAAGCCATGCTGACTGTCACTGATCGGACCATGATTCTCGAAATGCCAATAGATCCTATCTTTGTGAATCTTTTCCAACAGCTTTCCCACCACAGACGTAAGGCTCAATGGTCTTTAATTATCTGGACTATCCCTACTACCATTTTTGAACAAGGGGACAACATTCTCCTCCCTCCAATCCTCCGGTACCATTCCCGTGGGCAATAAGGACATAATGATCCTAGCTAGAGGCTCAGCAATCTATTTCCTCGCCTCGGATGCAGAACTGGGAAGTGGCAGATGGAGTTCAACACATGAAGAGGTTCATTTCTGCAGGTCAAATTTGAACACGGAATATAATATTAATGGTAATACTCTTGGCAGTGTGGAGGGTCAGAGAGATCTTGGGGTCCATGACCATACGACACTCAAAGCTGCTGTGGAAGTTTGCAGTGTTTTAGGAAGGCGTCTGGTGTGATGGCCTTTATCAACCGTGGGATTGAGTTCAAGAGCTGTGAGGTGATGTTGAAGCTATATTTCTCCTAACCTGTACATAAGTAATTGTAATAAGATGATGAGAGGCTTTGACCATGTGGATAACCAGAGAGATTTTCCCAGGCTTGAAGTGACTAACACGAGGGGACGTAGTTTTAAGCTGCTCGGAAGTCGGTACCGAGGGAATGTCAGGGGTGAGTTTCTTACACAGAGAGTGGTGGGTGCATGGAATGCACTGCCTGCAGCGATGGTGGAGGTGGATACAATAGGATATTTTAATAGACTCTTATAGACATGGATAGAAAACTGGTTGGCAGATAGAAAGCAAAGGATAGCGGTGAATGGGTATTTCTCGGAATGGCAGGTGGTGACTAGTGGGGTGCCACAGGGCTCGGTATTGGGACCACAGCTGTTTACGATTTACTTCAATGACTTAGATGAAGGCATTGAGAATAACATCAGCAAGTTTGCTGATGATCCTAAACTGGGTGGCAATGTGACATGTGATGAGGATGTTAGTTGAATTCAGGGTGACTTGGATAGGCTGGGTGAGTGGGTAGATACTTGGCAGATGACGTTTAATGTGAATAAGTGTGAGGTTACTCCACATTGGGAGTAAGAACAGGAAGGCAGATTATTATCTGAACGGTGTAAAGTTAGGTAAGGGAGAAATACAAAGAGATCTAGGAGTCCTTCTTCATCAGTCACTGAAGGTGAATGAGCAAGTGCAGCAGGCAGTGAAGAAGGCTAATGGAATGTTGGCCTTTATTACAAAGGGAATTGAGTACAAGAGCAAGGAAATCCTCTTGCATTTGTACAGGGCCCTGGTGAGACCACACCTGGAGTATTGTGTACAGTTTTGGTCTCCAGGGTTAAGGAAGGACATCCTGGCTGTAGTGGAAGTGCAGCGTAGATTCACCAGGTTAATTCCTGGAATGTCAGGACTGTCTTACGCAGAGAGGTTAGAGAGACTGGGCTTGTACACGCTGGAATTAAGGAGATTGAGAGGGGATCTGATTGAAACATGTAAGATTATTAAGGAATTGGACAAGATAAAGGCAGGAAATATGTTCCAGATGCTGGGAGAGTCCAGTACCAGAGGGCATGGTTTGAGAATAAGGGGTAGGTCATTTAGGACAGAGTTAAGGAAAAACTTCTTCTCCCAGAGAGTTGTGGGGGTCTGGAATGCACTGCCTTGGAAGGCAGTGGAGGCCAATTCTCTGGATGCTTTCAAGAAGGAGCTAGATAGGTATCTAATGGATAGGGGAATTCAAGGATATGGGGACAAGACAGGAACCGGGTATTGATAGTAGATGATCAGCCATGATCTCAAAATGGCGGTGCAGGCTCGAAGGTCCGAATGGTCTACTTCTGCACCTATTGTCTATTGTCTTAGATAGCGTCATGGAGCTTAGAAACATAGAGGGATATACGATCAGGAAATCCTAGGCAGTCTCTAGAGTAGGTTACATGGTCGGTATAACATTGTGGGCTGAAGAGCCTGTAATGTGCTATAGATTTCTGTGTTCTGTGTCAAAGACAGGCACTGGGATTAGTTTAAATGGACAGGAGGACAGCATGGAAGGGTTGGGCCGAAGGGCCTGTGTTAGAGCCGTAAGGGAGGGGTCCTGTCCCAACCATCGACTCTATTCCCCTCAACAGATGCTGCCTGACTTGACAACGTTCTTGAAAAGTTGCATTCTGTTCCGCTTAGCATTCTGTACAAAGGATGTTTTGTGCTGGAAGAGTGCAGAGGAGATTCATCATGATTGAGGGGGCTTCTGTTCATAAGTCCATAAGGCATAGGAACAGAATTAGGCCATTCAGCCCATTGAGTCAGCCACCTTTCCATCATGGTTGCAGATCGCACTCAATTCCAGATATCTGACCTCCTGTCATATCCTTTGATGCCCTGACTGATCAGGAAACGATCAACTTCCGCCTTGAATATACCCACACACTCGGCCTCCACCACAGTCTGTGGCAGAGCATTCCGCAGATCCAATACACCTTGGCTAATACAAAAAATAAGCTGCTTACCTCTGTTTGAAAAGGTGGCCCCTCAACTTTGTGGCTGTGCCCCACCACAGGAAATACCTTCTCCACATCCACCTTATCCAGTCCTTTCAACATTCGGTAGGTTTCAATGAGATGTTCCGCATTTTTCTGAGTTCAAGTGAGTACAGGGTCAAAGCTGCCAAGTGCTCCTCATATTTTAACCCCTTCATTCCTGAAATCATCTTTCTGAACTTCCTCTGGACTCTCTCCAATGACAACACATCCTGACTGAGATATGGGGCCCAACGCTGTTGACAATACTCCAAGTGTGACCTGACTCGTGTCTTATAAAGCCTCAGCATTATCTCTTTGCTGTTATATTCATGGGACGAGATTGGACTGTGTTGATCTACAGGGGGATCTTGGAATCCGAGTTCATAACTCCCAGATAGTGGTTCCATTGTCAGGCAGTTATGTTGCAGTTGTATAAATCTCTAGTTTAACCACATCTGGAGAATTACATTCGAAGACAGGAATAATGCGGAGGTTTTGGATGGTGAGGGGAAGAGGCTTAACAGGATGCTGTCTGGATAAAGTGAGACCGGACAATCTCGGGGAATTTTCTCCGGAGTGGCAGAGGCTGAGGGAGGTCTGACAGACGTTTACAGGAATGTGAGAGGCACAGACAGAGTGGACAGCCGGGATTTTTTCTCAAAGGAGGAAATGTCCAATGCCAGTGGGCATGCACTTCAGGAGAAAGGGGGAACACATCCTCATTGGTCCTTTTTGCACTATTTATGTATTTTGTAATTTAGTGCAAATTGTATCTTTTCTCTGCATAGCTGCTGTTAAAAAAAAACAATTAGAAAAGACAATGATGTTAAAAACCTGACTCAGGATGTTTAAAGGAGATTTGCGTTTCAAGTTTTGTTTCTCATTCCCATAGTGGTGGGTGTCTGGAGTGAATATCGGGTGGTGGTGGAGGCAGATGTGAAAGTGGCTATTAGATACCACGTGAATGTGAGGAGAATGGAGGGATGTGTTCCTTGTGTAGGCAGAAGGGATTGGTTTAGTAAGGCATGAAGTGACCAGTTCAATTGGATCAGAACAACACAGTGAGCAGAAGGGCCTGTTCAAGGACAAGTACAGCAAGCAGTGCAGGTAAACTGGATAAAGTGATCCCTCTCAGAGAACAGACTGTGACGTCAGTGGATATATGCCGGCATCACAGTTCTCTCACCAAAGATACTTCACTGCTGGATAAAATGAAGTTTGTGATGTTTATAACCGATGTGGTGAATTGTACTGATCAGACATCTCATCCTGCTGAGGAAATTAAAATTATTGTGAAAGCTGCAGAAAGGTATCTCGGTGTAACTGGTGTTTTGTGGGAAGCTGTGAATGAAGCTCTGATTTGTGGGGGTTTCTGCATCCCAGTCTACTTGTGAAGATATGTAATGGGATTGAAATATTGAAGCGAAATGCAAGAAGCCTGATTATTGCTCACAGTTTATTTCTGATTTGTCAGATTATTCCGATGTTATATCTGTTCAGGAAACCTCCACATTTTAAGTTTTATTCCTGTGCAGGATTATATTGTCGTTTGGCTTGACAGGTTAGTTGGTAGAGGGGTGGTGTTGTCAGTTTTATAAGGAAAGGGGCAGAGTATAGTGTTGTGAATGGGAATAAAATGTATCATGAACTTGTAAAAAATCTTGATTCAACAGGTATGTACGTAATTTTCTTTTGTGAAAATATGAACTTTCTGAATCGTATTTGGAGGTTTGGCCATCTACTTTTCTCATGGAAAATGGTTGTAGTAGTTCCCATTCTAAAACCTGGATCTCCCCGTCTGATCCTCCTTCTTGTAGGCCAATATCATTTAAGTCTCATTTATGTAAACTTGTGGAATGTATGGTAATCGAGTGTTTGAATTATATTTTCGATAAAAGAGGTAACTTCACATTTTATCAGAGGGGAATTTGGAACGGTAGAATAAGACCATAAGACACAGGAGCAGAAGTCGGTCATTCGGCCTATGGAGACTGCTCTGCCATTTTATCATGAGCTGATCCATTCTCCCATTTAGTCCCACTCCCCCACCTTCCACCATAACCTTTGATACCCTGGCTACTCAGGGTTTAATCTCTGCCTTAAATAACATTGGAATCAGTTTGGGTTTGGAAGATCATATTAGGAAAGTACAGTTAAAGATGTAGTAATAGCAATATTTTTGATATTGAAAAGGCAAATAATATTTATTGAAGGATGGACTTTTGATTAATTTTTGGAAATGCAATTGAGAGGGCTATTGTACAATTTTTTCTGATTGTTTCTATTTGTACGTCTTGTAAAGGTCTGGATGGGCAAGTATGACATTGAATTCATTTTTATATTTGGAAGATGGTATTAGTAAAGCTAGTTAAATATAGATGTTGTAACTGCAGTATTTTTACTATTCAAAAGGCAGATGGTATTTGTGGAAGGAATGAATTTTTATGAAATTGTGGAAATGAGGATGGAGGGGTGATTAACTAACTTTGAGTTGTTTTAATTGAACGTTTTGTGTCAGGTATGGGTGGGAAAGTTATATTCAGGTTGTTATGAGATTGAGACTGGGATCCCACAGGCAGTATTTATTATTTTATATTATAATTAATAATATTTTTCTCTGAGATAGGGTTTGGAGTGTGTAAATCGCTATATGCAGATGATGGAGGTTTATGGATTAGAGGTAGAAATTTCACTTTTACTGTATATAGGATGCTTTAGCAATGAATAAGGTCGAACAGTCGGCGACTAGATGGGATTTAAGCTTTCAGTAGCAAAAACACAAGTTATGTGCTTTACAGACAGGATTAATGGACCTATACTTGATTGGAAATGATATGGTCAAACTCCTTAAAAGGTGTCAGTGGTAAGATTTCCAGACATGTGGACGGATAATAAGCTGAAATGGAAGCACCCAATCAGAAAATAATTGATAAATGTAAAGAAACATTAAATACTCTTCGTTATCTCTGTGAGTATTCTGGGGTGTTACATGAAAATATTTGTTGACCAATCTCGTTTGTTTAATTGGATCTGTTCTTGATTATGTTTGTGGTTTATAGATCACCTTCCTCTTCAACTTTATGATGTTTGGGTGTGATACATTTTGTGCTTTAAGATTGTGTTGTGGTTAAGTCAGGTCGTCCCCTGTTTCGGCTTTACTGGTTGAAATGGGACAATTGCCCTTACAGGGACAGAGGTGGAAGTTGATGTTAACAAATTGGATTGAACATCCTGTGCTAAAGGGTGGTTGGGAACATCACAAGAAGAATGCTTTCAGTTCTGGGTGGCTGGGTTCTTATCACGCTGGGAATATGGGTGTATTGGATGATACAATATGTTCCACTGTAGCTTTCTCGGTAACCGCACTTTGTTGTTTTTTCCAATGACTGTAGTTAATTTTAGGTTACACAACTGGATTCTGTTCTGCCTGAGAGTCTGTTGGTTCATGATTATATTAATGAAAGTTATTATCATACGGTCAGCATTTTTACAGATGGATTAAAAAATAATTTAACTGGGAATGTTGGTGCGTCTGTTTTCATTTTTTGTGTGTGCCTGAGTTGCAGGTAATGATAAAGAAATCACTTACCAGCCATTTGTGGGTCTATGGAGCAGAATTCTTTGCTTTGATTTTAGGGTTACAGTGTGTGGAGGAAATTGGTCCTTGCAAACTTGTAATTTGTTCAGATTCTCTTTCGGTTTTAATGAGCCTTAAAACAGGACAGTCTAGCAGTAGGTCAGATTGACTGTTGGAAACTCATCAAGCATTATTTCATATACAGAGTTCGGTTCATATGTCTGCACCTTATGGGCCCTGCACATCGCACTGTTGAAGGAAATGATGGGGTTGACTGTTTAGCAACAAAACCTGTTAGAAGTTCAACTGTGGATATAGACATTCCACTTCGCAAATCAGAAGCTAAGGGGATGGTAGGGTTAAGAATTCAGGACTTATGGCAAGATCTGTAGGAAAATTGACATAAGGACTGATGCCTTTACAGAATACATAAGCAAGTTGGGTTTATGGAAGAAGGGCTTAAAACAGGAAGGGAAGGAATGATATTGACACGACTTAGAATTGCCAACACTATGCTTAATTATGCCTTGTATCTAATTAGAAAACTTCATTCTGTGTCATAGGACCATAGAACCATAGAACACGACAGCACAGAACAGGCCCTTCAGCCATCCATGTTGTGCCGACCCATATAATCCTTTAAAAAAGTACTAAACCCACACTACCCCATAACCCTCTAATTTTCTTTCATCCATGTGCCTGTCCAAGAGGTTCTTAAATACCCCTAATGTTTTAGCCTCCATCACCATCCCTGGCAAGTCATTCCAGGCACTCACAACCCTCTGTGGAAAAAACGTACCCCTGATGTCTCCCCTAAACTTCCATCCCTTAATCTTGTACCTATGCCCTCTGGTGTTTGCTATTGGTGCCCTGGGAAACAGGTGCAGACTATCCACCCTATCTATGCCTCTCATAATCTTTTAGACCTCTATCAAGTCCCCTCTCATTCTTCTACGCTCCAAAGACAAAAGTCCCAGCTCTGCTAACCTTGCTTCATATCACTGTCGTGTACATTTTGTCATTATGAAACTTTTAAACACATACTATTTCAGTGTGAAGCAGATATGGGTGAAAAAAATCAAATGCAGCCTTCAGTACAATCTTTGAGGGGTTGATAGTTTTCAGATAAAAACTTTATTAAGTTATAGGACTGACTTTAAATTAATTTACAGTATTGAACAGGCAAAGGCATATAATAATGGAAATGTCCCAATTGTATCGGGACGTTACTCTAGGGATGACGGCTTAACAGAGGAGGCTGACGGATGTGGGAATAGCAGGAGAGACATGTCCCACCGAAGAAGTTCTCAAATGGCAGGGGTAGGAATCCGTCTCTGACAAGGGAAGTTAAGGACTGTGTTAAGCCTAAGGAAATGGCATATAAGGTAGCAAAGGTGAGTGGGATGTTGGATTATTGGAATGCTCTTAAAATCCAACAAAAGGCAATGAAAAAAGCCATAAGAATGGTCAAGACAAAATATTAGGGCAAGCTGGCCAGTAATATAAATCAGGATACTAAAAGTTTAGTTTTCAGTTACATGAAGAGTCAAAGGGAGATGAGAGTTGATACTGGACCACTGGAAAATGATGCTGGTGATGTAGTAATGGGGAACAAAGAAATGGCAGATGAACTTAATGAACAATCTTCACTGTCTTTCCCAGTCAACACCACCCCCACTTTTCCCATTTAACCTGTCTCAGTTCGGGTGGACTGTAGGACCCGGGGGAGCTCAGGACCCTATTCTATTCTGTTGTTGGACGCGGTGAACGAGTTAAAATTAATGGATCGACAATTCTCATCTCATGATTATTTCACTTTCCGCATATTTACATTTACAGTGATCTTATTCCTGACGCCGGTCCCAGGACCCAACCCATTTACAGACCCGGAGCGGAACCGGAGCAGATTCTCAGCCACTGGTTTTCATCCCCATTCGCAAAGTAAGGATAAAGTTTCCCAGTGAAGGTGTGGAGATGGGACTTGGTCTCCGTGTTGTAAAATGAAACTGTCCCGGACTCGTAACTGAGATAAACTCCCACCCTCCCGGGGATGGGACCGGCAGCAGATGGGACACTGCGGAGGTACGAACTTTCATCATGTCATAATTCCGAAGTAACACATCATAATACCGCCCAATGACCCAGAATCCGGTCTCCGGACTCAGTCCGACCCCTCTCTTCCTCTGCACAGACCCTGCGGCGACTCCTAGATACCAGTCCCGATTCCCCGCCACCTCCACCTCCCAGTAATGTCTCCCCGATGTGAATCCCTCCGATCCCAGCACACAAGCCCGATTTGTGAATCTCCCCCCGGTGTCAGGGAGCTCTCTCCGGGTCCGGGTACATCTCACACTCTTCCGATCCACAGACACCTCGATCCATTGATTCGTCGTTTCCACATCCAGGGTGACAGAGACTAGGGGGAGAAGCAGAGAATTAGGGAGTCCCCGAGCATTGTGGGGAGACTCAGGCAGCGCTGCCCCAGAGATTGGGGGAACACTCGGACAAAGAGTCCCCAGGACCAGTGGAAAGCCCGTGAAAACCTTTCCCAGGGAAGCGGGTGGGCAACTAATATCTCTCCAATATCTTTCCGCTGGACGGAGAGCAGAGATTTCCTGATCAAACAGACACAAAATGCTGGAGGAACCAAGCGGGTCAGGCAGCATGTGTGGAGAGAGATGGACAGTCTACGTTTCAGATCGACATCTTCCCACAAGAACAAAAATGAATAGGGGACAGAGACAGTGTGGGAAAGGGGTGGATTAAGATGGGAAGGGGTTGATTGAAAGGAGGTCACAGAGGCTCTTTGGCCCAACTTGTTCGTGCCGACCATCTTGCTTTAATGAGCTGGTCCCATTTGCCCATTATTCCTTTCCACCTTCTGATCCACGTCCCTGGCAAGATGTATTTTAAAACATTGTCACTGTACCCAACTCTACAGTTGATCAAGAGCCCGGTGTACTATACCATCAATTTTAGTGTCACCCACAAACCTACTAACTGTGTCATCTACATTCTCATACAAATCATTAATATGAATGACAAACAACCCGGCCCCAGCACCGACCTCTGCAGGTCACAGGCCTCCAGTCCTCTGTGTTTAAGAGACGCTTGGACAGACACTTCAACAGGCAAGGCACAGAGGGAAACTGACCTAATGCCGGCCAATGGGATGAATGTAGATGGGTAAATAGATCATCTCAGAGGTGATGGGTCAAAGGGAACATTTCTATGCTGTATGCACCCCCGTGCTGATAATTCCAAACGGACAGTGACCCCTGACCTTTGACTCCTCAGACAGGGGAAACATCCTCCCTGTATCCTGCCTGTTGATCCCTGAAAGAATTTTGTGTTTCCCTGAGATCTGCTCCCATTCTTCTAAACTGGGAATAGAGAACATAGAGCAGTACAGCAGAGGAACAGGCCCTTCATTCAATGTTCACATTCATTGAGTGTGAAGTGGAAAGTAGAAGGTTCGAGATAGTAAAGGAGGTGATAATGGGAACCAGTAGGGGAGAGATGAACGGGCGATTGAACCAGAACCAGGTGGGGGAGGGGTGGAAAGCCTGTGGGTGAACTGTGTGTGTAGACATAACAAGAAGTTGGAGGGGAACAATGATGGGGGATGAGTATTCCTTTGTCCCTTTTCCCACAACCCAATTGCCCACAACCCCTCATTAGGACACGGGATGGAAATGCACAGATCCTTAAGCAATGCAGGTCCTGATGAAGGGTTTCAGCCCAAGCCGTCGACTGTCTACTCTTTTCCAGAGATGCTTCCTGGCCTGCTGAGCTCCTCCAGCATTTTGTGTGTGTTAATCTACTTTAAATATACTCAATTATTTGTCCTCCGAAGCTGCCTGCTGCAGATTCACTATTCTCTGGCGAAAGGAATTCCTCCTCATCTCTGTTCTAAATGAGCATCCTCCAGTCGGAGGCTGTGCCATCTGGTCCTCGACCCACCCACATCCTCCAGACATCAACTCTCTCCAGACAGGAGACCAGGCAAGACCTTCATCAGGACCTGTGTAGCTTGGATCACCAGCATCCGCAGATTTTCATCCTCCAGTCGGAGGCTGTGCCATCTGGTCCTCGACCCACCCACATCCTCCAGACATCAACTCTCTCCAGACAGGAGACCAGGCAAGACCTTCATCAGGACCTGTGTAGCTTGGATTACCAGCATCCGCAGATTTTCATCCTCCAGTCGGAGGCTGTGCCATCTGGTCCTCGACCCACCCACATCCTCCAGACATCAACTCTCTCCCAACAGGAGACCAGGCAAGACCTTCATCAGGACCTGTGTAGCTTGGATTACCAGCATCCGCAGATTTTCATCCTCCAGTCGGAGGCTGTGCCATCTGGTCCTCGACCCAACCACATCCTCCAGACATCAACTCTCTCCAGACAGGAGACCAGACGAGACCTTCATCAGGACCTGTGTAGCTTGGATTACCAGCATCCGCAGATTTTCTCATGTGTGATCTTTAAAGCACAAGTTGATACGTAAACTTCTTGATTAGTCAGAGTCTCAAAAGTTATGGGGAGGAGGCGGGAGAATAGGGTTGAGGGGGATAATAAATCAGCCATTCTTCTAAACTCCAGTGAGTACAGGCCCAGAACCAACAAATATGTCTCATATGTTAACTCTTTCATTCCCAGAATCATTCTTGTGAACCTCCTGGACCCTTTCCAATGCCAGCACATTTTTTCCGATATAAGGGACCCAAAACTGCTGACAATACTCTAGGTGTGGTCTGAACAATGCCTTATAAAACCTCAGCATTACATCCTTGCTCTCGTATTCTAAACCTCCCAAAATGAAAGCAAACATTGAGTTTGCCGATCTTACCACTGACACAAATTGCAAGTTAACCTTCAGGGAATCCTGCACAACGACACCCAAGTCCCTTTGCACTTCTGATTTTTGAATTTTCTCCCTGTTTACAAAATTGTCTATGCCTTTATTGCTTCTACCAAAGTGCATGCACGATTTCCCTACTCGATAATCCATCTATCACTTATTTGCCCATTTCCTGATCTGTCTCTGTCCTTCCCCAGATTCCGAGCTTCTGCAGCACTACTTGCCCCTTCACCTATCTTCATATCGTCTGCAAGCTTGGCCACAAAAGGCAACAATTCTGTCATCCAAATCATTCTTTGTCTATCTTGGCTTTGTGTTCCTCAAAGAATTCCAACAGATTTGTCAGGCAAGATTTCCCCTTAAGGGAAGGCATGCTGTCTTTGCTCTATTTTGTCATGTGTCTCCATGTACCCGAAAGCTCGTCCTTTACTCTGGACTCTAACATCTTCCCAAGCACACCACATCCAGACTAACTCACCTATAATTTTCTTTCCCCAGCTGCTGTGCCTTCTTAAAGAGTGAAGTGACCATTGCAATTTCCAGTCATCTTGAATAATCTAGTGATTCTTGAAAGATCATTACTAATGCCCCCATATTCTCCTCAGCTAACTCTTTCCAAACACTGGGGTGTGGTCCACCTGGTCCAGGTACCTTCAGACCTTCGATCTTCCCATGCACTCTCTCCTTAGTATTAGCAACAGCACTCATTTCTCTCCCCTGACACTCTCACATTTCTGATGTACAGCTGTTATCATTCACAGTGAGGATTGACACACAATATTAAATAAGTACCTCTGCCATGTCCTTTGTCACATTTCTCCTCTCCAGTGTCATTTTCTAGGGTAGTGGTCACCAACCTTTATAAGCCCAACATCTACTACCACGGCCTCAGTAAAAGGCGAGATCGACTCCAAATAGATTAGTCACACGCATGCGCACCGGGGCAGAAAAGACCGGAAGTAAAATCCCGCAACCCGGAAGTAGAAATAATGCATAAGCACCAGGGGTACCCACTCTGTTTTGTACCGTGGACCGGTTTAATATTGAGAATATTCTTGCAGACCAGCCGACGGAAGGGGGGGGTGGGGGTTTTGTTAAACACGACCTTCGCGACTCTTGGCACCAGAAGTAATATTGGACACGGCCTACCCTACCACACTCAAGTCTACTGGTTGAGCAGAGGTGTTGTGCTCAAACATTTTCTTTCAATTACGTGCGGAAATTTGATTATTCATCAATGAGAAAGGGAAGTCAGTGGCAGAGTTCGATGACCCAGACTGGCTTCACGATCTTGCATTTTTGGTGGATATAACAGAGCATGTTAACATGCAAGGCCCAAACAAACTTGTTACCGAATATTACGACAGCATTTGTGCCTTTCAAATTGAATTAAGCCTGTGGGAGATGCAACTATCCCGGAGCAACCCAGCTCATTTCCCCTCTTTGCAGTCTGTGTGTGTCGCTCATGGTAATAATGACAACATGGACAGCTATAAGGACAAAATATCACGGCTGGAAAGTAAGTTTCAGAATCATTTTCAAGTCTTTAGTCAGCTCAAGACGAAATTCTCACTATTTTGCCCGTGACCTAAAATGAGTTTGACACCCCTGATCTACTACATCCCCTTTATAC
This sequence comes from Hemitrygon akajei, assembly GCF_048418815.1. NCBI lineage: Eukaryota > Metazoa > Chordata > Chondrichthyes > Myliobatiformes > Dasyatidae > Hemitrygon > Hemitrygon akajei. Next base: position 4,789,297 of record NW_027331953.1, read on the forward strand.
TACTTGTAACTCCTCAAGGAATTCCAACAGGTTTGTCAGGCAAGATTTTCCCTTGAGGAAACCATACTGACTTTGTCCTACCTTGTCCTGTGTCACGAAGTATTCCATATTTCCATACAATTGACTCCAACATCTTCGAAACCACAGAGGTGAATCTAAGTGAGATGCTGAAGATGTTCTATAGGTCAGTTGTGGAGAGCGCCCTCTTCTTTGTGGTGGCGTGTTGGGGAGGAAGCATTAAGAAGAGGGACGCCTCACGTCTTAATAAGCTGGTAAGGAAGGCGGGCTCTGTCGTGGGCAAAGGACTGGAGAGTTTAACATCGGTAGCTGAGCGAAGGGCGCTGAGTAGGCTACGGTCAATTATGGATAACTCTGAACATCCTCTACATAGCACCATCCAGAGACAGAGAAGCAGTTTCAGCGACAGGTTACTATTGATGCAATGCTCCTCAGACAGGATGAAGAGGTCAATACTCCCCAATACCATTAGGCTTTACAATTCTACTGCCAGGACTTAAGAACTTTTTAAAAGCTATTATTAATGCTTTTTGAGACGGTGATTTAAATGCATATCATATTTTTTACTGAGTTAAGTATTGTATGTAAGTAGTTTTGCTACAACAAGTGTATGGGACATTGGAAAAAAGTTGAATTTCCCCATGGGGATGAATAAAGTATCTATCTATCTATCTATATATCTATAATTTCCTTTCTGCTGCCTTCCTCCTTACTAAAAGAGTGCAGCGACAGTTGAAATTTTTAGGTCCTCTGACATGATGCCAGAGTCAAATGATTTTTGAAAGATCATTTCAAATGCCTCCAGAATGCCTACTGCGACCTCTTTCAGAACACTAGGGTGCAGTTCATCTGGTCCGGGTGACTTATGTACATTTAGGTCTTTCAGATTTTTGAGCACCTTCTCCCTTGTAACAGCAACTGCACTCACTTCTCTTCCCTCGAACCCTTCAACACCGGGCACAGTGCTAGTGTTTTGCACGGTGAAGACTGGTGCAAAGTACTCATTTAGCTCATCTGCCATCTCTTTGTCCCCCGTTAATGTATATCCAGCCTCATTTTCTAGCGATCCTATTACCACTCTCATCTCTTATTTTATTTACCTACTTTGAAAAAAAAACTTCTACTATCCACTTTGATATTGTTTGCTAGCTTGGTTTGAAATTTCATTCTTCTCCTCTCAATTATTATTTTAGTTCCTCTCTGTAGGTATTTAAAGCTTCTGAATCCTCTGTCTTCCTACTAATTTTTGATTTGTTGTGGCCCCTCTCGTTTGCCTTTACAATAGTTTGTCTTCCCTTGTCTGCCACGGTTGAACTATTTTACCATTTGATTATTTATTCATTTTTGTAATACATCGATCCTGCACCTTCCTCATTTTCCCAGAAGCTAACACCATTTCTGCTCTGTTGTCATCATTGCCAGCATCTTCCTGTTTGCTTTGGCCAGCTCCTCTTTCAGACCACTGTCATTTCCTTTACTCCAGTGAAATACTACAACATCAGACTTTACTTTCTCCTTATCAAATTTCAAGTTGAGCTCAGTCATGTTGTGAGCACTGTCTCCTAAGGGTTATTTTACCTAATCACCTCTGGTTCAGTACATAACAGCAGCAGGAGACAGGTAGGAGACAGGTGTAGCACTTGTCCCGCTTGCAGGTGTCAGTGCCAGGAGGGAGAGGAGCGAGTGGATAAAGGAGTGACGTAGACAGCGATTCTGAGTGGGCTGGGTGTAGGGAGAGATGTGTTTGGTGGTAGAATCTGGCTGGAGATGGTGAAAGATATCAGGATAAGTTGGATATAGAGGCTCGTGTTGCGGTAGGTAGGAGTTTGGAGATACACTTGACGATGGGGTCAGTATTGAATTCAGGTTGATTTTACCTTGTACATTTTAACAGCTTCTTTAATCATCATGAAACGGTGCTCTCGGTGTTCCTGCGCGTCTCTACAGATCACACAGATCAGTGTCTTGTCTGTTTCACAAAACAGCTTCAGTTCTTCCTCATGTTCCTCGCAGTGAAGTTTACTTCCCTTCCCTTTCGGATTCAGGTTTAGATTTCGAGCTTTTTCAGCCAGATTTGCTAAGGCCCGATTCACCCTGAGGGTGCGGTCAGCAAACACCGCTCTACATTCCGGGCAGGAGTTTCTCTCCTCCCTTTCCCAACACCGTGTGATACAAAAGTGACAAAAGTTGTGTCCGCACTCCAGTGACACTGGATCGGTGAAGAAATCCAGACAGACGGGACAAGTTACCTCCTCGGTCCAACTCTCGGCCTGTCCTTTCGAAGCCATGTTAACTCCAGCACTTTCCTGATTCAGAATGCTTTCACTTTCGGGGAGCTGCTGATCCCCTGCACACTGCAGTGTCGGGCACTGATTGTGGTTTTGCTGGATGTGTTCATTGGGGAAAAATGTGGCTATTTCCATATCAGGGTGGGATCAGAAAAATGTTAAACAGGTGGGAACAGTAAAGAAAACATGGCCCTGGACTGCCTAAGCCTGGCTGTGAAAGGAGGAGGGTTGGGCTTGTGACAAAAAAACAGTGCGACAGAAACGTCAACTGAATCTCCAAAGGCCTCACCCCTGGGATCAGAAGGACCATCCCCGAGATCAGACGGACCATCCCCGGGATCAGAAGGACCATCCCCGGGATCAGAAAGACCATCCCCGAGATCAGAAGGAACATCCCCGGGATCAGAAGGACCATCCCCGAGATCAGAAGGACCATCCCCGGGATCAGAAAGACCATCCCCTGGGATCAGACGGACCATCCCTGGGATCAGACGGACCATCCCTGGGATCAGAAGGACCATCCCCGAGATCAGAAGGACCATCCCCGGAATCAGAAAGACCATCCCCGGGATCAGAAGGACTATCCCCGGGATCAGAAGGACCATCCCCGAGATCAGAAGGACCATCCCCGGGATCGGAAAGACCATCCCCGGGATCGGAAGGACCACCCTCGGGATCGGAAGGACCACCCCCGGGATCGGAAGGACCACCCCCGGGATCAGAAGGACCACCCCCGGGATCAGAAGGACCATCCCCCGGAAGACGATTGAAGTCGTGTGGTGAAAAAAGAAGCCACAGGGCCCATCAGCCCAGGCCCTGGATTGGGGTCTCTGGCGAGCTGCTGTTGGTGACCCGTAGGCGTGATGGGCTAAAGAAGAAGCAGAACAGAAATGAAGCCGGAGAGAAGAGCCTGGTTCAGTCTGAGGCAGGACTGAAAGGGAGAAGTTCTGAAAAGAGAGGCCCAAGAGACTGTACATGCTGGAACCTGCAGTAAGAAACATGATCCTGGAAGAATTGTGGTGAGAAATCTACAGTCGCCCTTCCTGGTCGAGATCCTTCATCTGGAATGTCTCAACCCAAAATGTCGATAGTCCACTTCCCTCCACAGATCGCTGCAGTTGCTGCCTGACCCGTTGAGTTCCTCCAGCGGTTTGTTTTTTTTAAAATTTTTCTCGGGAAATAAATAACGAGAATATGAAATAACCGCAGCGGCTGCTGATGGATCTGAGGTGCTCTCACCACAAAGGCAAACTTGTGCTTTAGAAAATAAGAAACAGGAGGATGCATCGCCATTCGGAACATGCCTGACCTTTCACCTCAGCGCCACTTTCATGCAAAGTTCCCAACATCGCCGAGACACCAAATTTGCCTTTTCAATTCAGAAAACTTGTGGGGAAAAAAACAAAAATATTTACCGCACTCTGGGTGAGAAACTTTCTCCTCATCTCCATGCTGCTGAGCTGACCACTGATTTTGAGTCTGGATCCCTGGTTCCAAACCACAGCCGGGAAACATCATACCTACCGCTACCCTGTCCGTATAATCTCTCTAAGAACACCTCCTCATCCTTCCCTCCCCCCAAATCAATCTGGGAAACCTTCTCTTCATTCCCTTCATCCCACAGGCTGACTCTGGGAGGGAGACCAGACCTGTACACAGTGTTCCATGTACGCTCTCACCAGGACCCCGTATACCTTCAGAGGAGATCTTTATTCGTGTATTCAAACCTTCCTTCCCATTCAATGCTCTTCATTTAATATCGAACTCAAACAGTGAGCAGACACAACACAGCCTCAGCCATGAATTTAAAGGGCAGGTGTTGCAACAGTTTGAGCTTCATACCGGGGGCCACGGAGCAAGCAGGGTGTCACAAAGGGAGGACTGTGGGAGTGTTGTATGTCTGAGCCCAGCTGTGTGTGTTTGTGTATCAGAATCAGGTTTAATATCACCAACACATGTGTGAAATTTGTTGTTTTGTGACCGCAGTATATTGCAATACATAGTAATAAAAAGTATAAATTACAAGAAGTATGTACAACATTATATTTAAGAAGTAGTGCAAATGACAGGGAAAATACTGAGCAAGTGTTCATGGGCTCATTGTCCATTCAGAAATCTTATAGCAGAGGGGAAAAGAGCTGTACCTGAAACAGTGAGTGGCTCTTTAGGACCCTGTACGTCCTCCTTGATGGTAGCAATTAGAGGAAGGCATGTCCTGGGTGATGGGGGTCCTTAATGATGGATGCCACCTTTTTGTGGCATCATCTTTTGAATGTGTCCTGGATGCTGTGGAGTCCAGTGCCCATGAAGGAGCTGGCTGAGTTTACAACCTTCTGCAGCATTTTCTAATCCTGTGCAGTGGCCTCTCCATACCGATATATCACCTTTCTCACTTTTCGTTGTTTAAGGATGAGCACATTACACATGTGCTACATTTACTGAAATTATGCAGCGTATTAATTTAAAATAAAGGACCCAGTGCTTTCCCGGCATAGATGATGTTTAAAATCCTCTCAGGCTTCCAACCGGGTACAGGTGTCTATTTCAATCAGCATGCCAATATCAAACTCTGCATCTTCGTCAGGGACGACACCTGGGCATGTCTAATCGGGCCGGCTGACGGAAATATATATACCACTGGAATAGACATGCCCAGGCATCATCCCCGATGAAGATGGCAGAGTTTGTAATGGAAACATCGGTTAAAATTGATACCTTTACCCGGCTGGAAGCAGGAGAAGAATTTATTATCCTGTTAATTATTTCATCATCATCGAAGTGAGTTCCTTTATCTTATTATAGAAGTGATAGATTTTTCAGAAGCGCTGACGTTTTTGCCTTACACTTCTTGCCATCGTTCTCAGCTCTTTGTTTAGTTTGCTGAGGATTTGTATGTTTGTTTGTACTCTAAGATAAACCGAAATTTTGAAATTAAGGTCACTTGTTATTTTTAACTCCCGGGAGAACTCCAAGCATCAGAAATTAAACAGTTTCCACAGGAGAAGAAATCAGTCATAATGGGATGGCAGGCAGACTGGAAGGGCCTAATGTTCTAATTTTGCTCCTTTATCTCATCGCCCTTCAGTCTCTGAACTTGTGCAGCCGCATTTGAGGCTCCACAACGATGGGAGACCATAAGATACAGGAGCAGGATTCAGCCATTCGGCTTGTGATGGGCAGCGCTCGATAAACACACTCCTTACACACGCAAATATTGTCTTGTCATTCTGTTGTCATTCAGCTGTCTGTATGCACTTCAATGTCTTCCCCGTTATATTTAATAAAGTGTTTTAAACCGGTTTGATATGCCCGGGTTGGCTTTGTGGTGCTTTTCCGAACATACACGGTGGAATATTCAATGTCTCTCGTGATGGGGATGTGTAAATGTGTATATGTTGTTTGTATACAGATAGATAATTATGTTTATTTTGTAACATGATTGTAACTACATTGTGATGGTCTAGTTTGGGTGCAGTCTTCAATAAGCTTTGTGGGTAATTAAAGATGGTGTGTCCTGGTGCCCAATAAATGGGGCTGGTCGCTCTTGCAAAAATGTGAGAAGCTATGTCAGACGTTTCTCCATTGAAGTGCCGAAGGGGAAGGTGAGGTGGGGAACATTCACTCAGGGGGTGAGAGTGTGGAACGGGCTGCCAGCGCAAGTGGTGGATGCGGCTTCGGTTTCCACATTTCAGAGTGATCTGCACAGGTAATGAGGGCTGGGATTTGGGGAGCGACGCATCCGGTCAATGGCTCGAGGCAGCACAGTAGTTTGGCGTCTGATAGGTGGGATGAATGGCCTGTTTTTGGTTCTATAATTCTATGTTCACGGTCAGAAGCGACTCTTTAACGGTGTGTCCCACATTTCTCTCCCTCACGCTGCTTTGGCCAGGGTAAAGCGGGTAGGAATCAGTGACCACCGATTCGGTGTGATTCGGCTATTTTTATTTGTTTGTTTAAAATTTGTGTTTCTGTCATTTAAATATGACTCGTGGTTCCTACATCACAATGGGAGGGTGTCTGCTGATGATCAGTCCTCCCCACTGAGTGTGGCCTGTCTCACAGGTAACAACAATCGAGCTCATCATTCCAGAAGCTTCTGCCCACTGCATCACTATACGGACACGGCTCTGGAAGAACCCTGAGGATCAGAAATCAAACAGAATGTGCACAGAAGAAGAAATCAGTCATGGTGGGACGGCAGGCAGACTCGATGGGCCTAATGTTCCCATTGTGATCCTTTCTATCATGGCCTTTCGGGCTATCAACTTGTGCAGCTGCTTTGAGGGAATCCTCCAACGTCCTCACATTCAGAAGTGTTGGAATCTGCCGAGGGAGATGGAGGGTTAATGTAGAACTGGCTCCTCTACGGTGAGGGATGTTTACAGCCTTTCCCCAACCATTTCAAGTTCAAGTTCCAGTTTGCCGTGATTCAGCCGTACACCCACATACTGGCTGAAACAAAACAATGCCCTGGGTAAATTTCCTACTCTCCCTCTCTAAAACCTCCACGACTTTCCTATCAGGAGGAGACCAGAAATGACACAAAACTCTCAGTGTCGTCTAACTAGACTTTTCGAGAGCTCAACATGGCCCTTGAGATTAATGTTTCGACTAATGAAGTCCAAAACTCCCTACACATTCTTAAACACCCGACCAGCTTCATTGTAAGGATGTGATGATGTGGGCAGCGGGGAGAATATCCCTCTAGGTTTGTCAACCTCCTCGTGGATACACCGTATCCCTTCACTATCCCAACTTTGAGATGGCCCACGTCTTCATTATCCAGGTCCCCCAAGTGTCTTCATTGGGATCTTTCTCCTCATTAACCCCATTTTAATGTTTGAAGTTACCTGTATGTTCAGCTGGTGGGGTTATTACTGATGGACTGGGAGAGACAACATAGTGTGGCCCTGTCCTGAGGCTTTCTCAACGGAATCTGCTGTTCACCCCTGTGGTGAACTACATATACCTGTCTGGACTGCTCCTGTGGCTCCTCTCACAGATCCCTGTATAAAGGCGATTGAGGCCTGAGCCCGGCTCTCATTCTCCAGGATGTAGTGGGAGAGACAACATAGTGTCGCTTTCTAAGGCTTTCTCAAGGGAATCTGCTGTTCGCCCCTCAGACGGGCTCCGTTTAAAGTTAGGATTCTGTGCCTCCCCCTCCCGGAGTGTTCTGCCCAACCCCCAACAGTCCTCGGCATTGTTTTACCAAACCTGTCTGTCTGCTTCGGCTGCAAGTCCTTACTGTTGCTAGGATACCGGCCTGTGTGTTTGCTTAGTCTGCTTGAGGTATGTAACATAGAAACACAGAAAACCTACAGCTCCATGCAAGTGCTTCAGCCCACAAAGCTGTGCCGAACATGTCCCTACCTTAGAACAACCTAGGCTTACCCATAGCGCTCTATTTTTCTAAGCTACATATACCCATCCAGGAGTCTCTTAAAATACCCTATTGTTTCCGCCTCCACCACTGCCGCCGGCAGCCCATTCCAAGCACTCACCACAATCTGCGTAAACAAACTTACCCCTGACATCTCCTCTGTACCTACTTCCAAGCAGCTTAAAACTATGCCCTCTCGTGCTAGCCATTTCAGCCCTGGGGAAAAAGCCTCTGACTAACCCCACGATCAATGATTCTCATTATCTTGTTACCTACCCCGTAACTGGGTGTCTAACCAGCAGAGAAAGAAGAATTCGTTGGAGTCTGGTGGTAACAAACTAAAGGTATTTATTAATAAAAATAAGCAAAGACCATATCAATAATGCAAATATACATATAAAACAAGTTAGCAGTAACAAACCTAAAAGTGTAGGAATAATAATAATCAATAATAAACAAGCTCTGTCGATGTCTAGGGGTAAATAAATTGTCATAGAAAAGTATAAAGTTCAGTTCAGTTCACGAGTGCTGATGTAATTATGGTTGTTGTATTGTCATCGTTGGAGAGAGAGAGAGAGAGCGAGATGTAACAGCTACAGTCAGGCAAACCTTCCTTTGCTTTCTTAATCCGTTGTATCGGTGGGGTCATTCAGTTATGACCTCTCCGTCCTTCTGTTAGACCGTTCTTCTGTGGTGGACTCGTCGCTCTGGCATGAGTGGACACACACACACAAGTCCCCACCGGCCCTGTTTTAACATTGTGAGCTTTACTGACCCACCTCCGAAGCCCCCACCTTTCTTGTGGGTTACAACACTCAATCAGTGTCCACTGGCGTGTCTAGAGGGTGTCTCTCCAGACCTGTCTTTTATCCCTACTCACGGGGACTCAGCTATCCATCACTCCTGAATGACTGTGTCCATCAAATAAGGCCACTCCTTCAGTCCGCTAAGGAATGTTTATGAGCAAATTATTGTCCTTGCAGCGAAACAGTAAATAATTCAAAAAGGAGTCACAATACGGTTAATCAGCAATTTCCCCCTCTCTCTTACCTGTCGCCGATGTTCTTGCTTGTTTTTCCATCTCTCTTTCTCATGGTCAGCATAGCAACAGTAATAGTTCGTGTTTCTCGGGGGGGGGGGGGGATGGTTAACTCTTCACCCCATTGTCCATCAGGTCTGTTCATCACCCATAACAATCTTGTACACCTCCATCAGGTCACCTCTCATCCTCCGTCGCTCCAAGGAGGAAAGGCCGTGTTCACTCAACCCTATTCTCATATGCAAAGCTCCCTTTTCATAAGGCATGCTCCCTTTTTAAAGGAGAACGAGAGAATCTGCAGATGCTGGAAGTCCAAGCGACACACACAAAATGCTGGAGGTACTCATCAGGCCAGGCAGCATCTATGGAAAAGAGTGCAGTCGACGTTTTGGGGGCTTCATTGGTGTATCAAGTCCAGTAACACATTCAGTAACAGAAAGAGAAACAAGGAATGACACAACATTGTCGGAAGTCTATGAAATCACCATGCAAGAACGGCCAGCTCACAGGCAGCCCTATGTTTCCAGCGCTCTCAGTGAGATGAGACCAACTGTTGGTAAGTCAAAGAACGCTGATGTGCCTCGTGCCGTGTTTCCCTCTAAACTGTGCACCAGGGCGTTAGAAACTCTGCACGAAAGACAGCTGGATACAGTGAAGATGAAGAGTCTCGTCCGGAGCTACGTGTGTTGGCCAGGAATAGGAGATAGATTGAAGACTTGGACAAAAGCTGTTTGGGATGCCACGAAGTTCAAAATGCACCCCTACAGGCACCGTTACGCCTGTGGGAATGGCCGTCTTCATTGTGGATAGATGTGCATATTGACTTTGCTGGGCTTTTCATGGATTCCGTGTTTCTGGCTGCTGTGGATGCTCATTCGAAGTGGCAGAAGGTCATACCAGTGAACTCGATCACTCCGCTCTTCCTCCACTCTGACAACTGCCTTCTCCACAAGTTGCTGATGGTGAACAAATTATGTGTGACAATGGACCAGAAGAGATGTCAGAAGAGTTTAGACTATTCATGCAGGAAAATGGCATCAGATATTTCAAATCAGCTCACCACCACACAGAAATGAATGGGTTTGTTGAAAGTTTTATCCAAACCTCCAAGCATTCGAACAAAACTATGGACAAGGAGGACATTTCTCTGAAACACAAGGTGAACAGCATTTTTCTTTTTAGTGCATTGGAACTCAGTCCATGCGACGACAAATCAAACACCTGCAATGATGTTCATGCACAGGAGTCTGAGATCTTGCCGAGACATCCTGAAACCGGATCTATGGAGGAAGTGCAGTTGAGCCGGTTTCCAGCAGATCGGCACGGAACTTCGAGATTGGAGAAAAGGTCCTAGCAGGTGATTACCGAGAGGACCAGTGGATGCTGGATTCTCTGTATGGAGACGGCACGTGGACCAGATATTGGATGCTCAGCTGAAGAACAAATCTGGGTCAATTGCATCCAACAAGATGGACACATTACAGCCACTAGACTTACCTCACAATGACGATCATGTCACTAACAGCAATTTGACACCGGCAACTGAGAATGTCGGTGGTTACAGAAAGACTTAACGAAGTAACAGACTAGGTCCTGTTGGCTGAATAAAATGCTGATGCACAGGTCTAATAGCAAAGCCAGTTCTCTATGACAACAAGTGATACACAGTATAATATCATCAGTGAAATTCCTGAAACTTGGGTGTCGTCACTGCTCCAATCCATGTCTCTACTTCTAGACCTTGCCAGCAGTTTCCCTTCATATTAGCATTTTTTATTTAAACACTGCGGCACAGACCAGGGCATTTAGCCCATCTAGACCTTGCCGAGCTATTACTCTGCCTGCTCCCACCGATCTGTACTGAACTCTCCCACACATGTAGTCATCCAAAACTCTCATCAATGTTGAAATTCTGCTGACAGCTCATTTCACACACCCACCATACTCTCAGTGAGGATGTTCCCTTAAAATTTTCACCTTTCGCCCTTAACCGATCATCTCCGCATGTAGTTCGCCCAAGCGAACTGGAAAATTTTAGCCACGCTATCTGTACCCTCGTAAACTATACACACCTATCAAATCACCTCTCCTTCGAACTGAAATTTACCCATTCAATTTTTCCCTATAACCAAGGTCTTCTGGTATCAGTAACATCTTTGTAAACATCGTATTGAATTCCTTGAGGGTGTGACAAAGTGTACTGATGAAATTAGAGCAGTGGATGTGGTGTATATGGATATTGGTAAGGCATCGGTTCCTCATGGTAAGCTCAGTCTGAGAGTCAGGAGGCACGGGATGTGCGGATACAGAATTGTCTTCTCCATAGAAGGTAGAGGATGGTTCAGATAGAGGGTATTCTGCCTGGAAGTCAGTGACATGTGGTGTTCTGCAGGGATCCGCTCTGGGATGTGTGGATATGGAACTGTCTTCTCCATGGAAGGTAGAGGGTGGTTCAGATAGAGGGGATTCTGCCTGGAGGTCAGTGACATGTGGTGTTCTGCAGGGATCCGCTCTGGGCACATTGATCTTTGCGATTTTTATAACAGCATAATAAAAACAAAATCCTGGAGGAACTCAGCAGATCAGCCAGCATCTATGGAGATGAATAATGAGTTGACGGATCAGGCTGAGACCCTTCGTGCGCAATGGAAAGGAAGGGAGCAGAAGGGAGAATAATAATGGCGTTAGAGGGGAAGGAGAACAAGCGGGCAGGTGATAGGTGAGGGGAAAGGTGAGTAGGTGGGGGAAGTGACATGAAGTATGAAGCTGGGAGTGACAGGGAGAAAAGATAAACGGCTGAAGAAGGAATCTGATAGGACAGTAGTGTGGACCATGGGGGAACGGTATTGGGGAGGGGTACCCGAGGAAGGGATGTGAGGAGAAAAGGGGATGTGAGAGTGGAGCCAGAATGGAGAATGGGAGAAAGGGGAGGGGGGGATAAATACCGGAACCTGGGGCAATCCTTGTTCATGCCGTCAGGTTAGAGGCTTGGCAGCCGGACGACCACTTAGAGCAGAGTTAAGGAGGAATACCTTAGCTGGAGAGTAGGGACTCTGTGGAATGTGGTGGAGGCCGAGTACGTGGTGTTACTCCTCCAACCGGGGAGTTATGTCACAGAGGCAGTGGGGAGGGCATGGACAGGCATGTTGGAATGAGAAAGGGAAGGGGAATTACAATCGGTGGCCAGCAGGAGATTCTGTCCATAAGACATAGGAGCAGGATTAGGCCATTTGGCCCATCCTGTCTGCTCCACCATTTCAGCTTGGCCGACCCGGATTCCACTCGACCCCATGTGCCTGCTTTCTCGACATATCCTTTGATGTCTTAACCATTCATGAACCTATCAATTTCTACTTCAAAAATACCATCGTACTTGGCCTCGGACACATTCCACAGATTCACTACTCTCTGGCTAAAATATTCCTCTTGAACTCTGCTCTAGGTGGCCATGCCTTAGTTTTGCCCTCCAGTTCTGGATACCCCCTTCAGAGGAAACATTATTTTCACATACAAATTATCTAGTCCTTTCAACATGCTGGAGGTTACAATCAGATCTCCCCCGCATTCTTCTAAATTCCAGTAAGCTCAGGCCAAACGCTGCCAAACTCTCCTCATATATAAACCCCACCATCCCTGAAATCATACTTGTAAAACCAGAATCATCCATTGTTTTCGATAGAGCAAATGTACTGAACAACACAGGTCCCCAACAGGTGTCAGGTTTCGCGACTGAAGAGCAGACTGGACGCCATCGGTGACCCTGACAAACTCACAGGCGAAGTGTCACTTCATCAGGTGGGGTCTGTTAGGATTCTTCAATGTTGTGATTGAGGAGATGAACGGGAAAGTGTAGCAATTGCTGAGACACAACGGAGGTTAGAAGCAGAGATTGGAAAAACCTGTGTCCAACCTGAAGGGGCAATTAACAATTAGTGTCCAGGCTGAAGGGAGATTTAACAAGTGTTTGTAAGAATTACAGTCACAGATAGAATAGACAATGGGTTTTGTTGTTCAGTGATTGAAATATCACTGACTAGGTGGCATGTATTTACGCTGAGAGGGGCTATGTTGAAACGAGATTTGCGGGGCAAGATTTATTGACGTATTGTGATGGGTGAATGAAATTCCCTTCCAGAGGTGCCCAAAATGGAAGGAGTCTAACCCTCCTACACATTTTCAATGGCTTCGTGATATTATGTCTTATTTAAATTTAGAAAAAGTTCCGCTGCTCAGTCTTAAATTCGAAACAATCTTTTTATGATATCTGGGGACCTTTCCTAAATTACTTTTCCAATTTATAAAGTATAACATTTTTTTTCTTTGGTATTTGGTAGGGGTTTGACTTTTTTATATAAAAAAATTATTTTATGATGTATGAACTATCTTTAAATTTTTGATTACAGAGTGGTATAATATTTTGATCAATTTTATTACAATATATTAATGTACACAAGTTATTTTGAGATGTATTATTGTGTTGCACTCTGTAAATCTTGTTTTTTTCTCTTCTGAATAAAAAATATTGTAAAAAGAAAGGAATGTTGTTCCACCCTTGGACTGGATAGAGCAAATCCAGCTGATTATATCAGTTATTGTGAAATCTTCATCACCATCCACACCCTTATAGCAATAAATCAAACCTACATTCCTTTCGTGACAATTCCGGGTAAATTTATTATCAAAATACATATACGTTATCACATACTTTGCGGAGAATCAGAACCTTTCAGCCGTTCAGAAGAAAAAAAACTGAAAAAAAAAGACGGAGAAATAACCAATGGTCTGGGAAAATAAATAGCAAGCAAGAGCACATGTCAAAAGCTGCCAAATGTTTATCATATGTTAACCCTTTCATATCCGCAATCATCCTTGTGAACCTGGAATCAACCAGAAAGGACAAAAGTACCCAACAAAGCAGTGCCCCAATAGCTGTCAGGTCTGGTCACTGCGGAAGAGACCGGATACAGTTGGTGACCTCGACAAACTCACAGGCGAATTGTCATCTCCCCTGGGGGACCCTTTGGGACCTTGAATAGTGGTAGGTAAGGAGGTGAATTGTCATCTCCCCTGGGGGGACTCTTTGGGACCTTGAATATTGGTAGGTAAGGAGGTGAATTGTCATCTCCCCTGGGGGGACTCTTTGGGACCTTGAATATTGGGAGGTAAGGAGGTGAATTGTCATCTCCCCTGGGGGGGGGGGGACTCTTTGGGACCTTGAATATTGGGAGGTAAGGAGGTGAATTGTCATCTCCCCTGGGGGGACTCTTTGGGACCTTGAATATTGGTAGGTAAGGAGGTGAATTGTCATCTCCCCTGGGGGGACTCTTTGGGACCTTGAATAGTGGTAGGTAAGGAGGTGAATTGTCATCTCCCCTGGGGGGACTCTTTGGGACCTTGAATATTGGGAGGTAAGGAGGTGAATTGTCATCTCCCCTGGGGGGGGGCTCTTTGGGACCTTGAATATTGGGAGGTAAGGAGGTGAATTGTCATCTCCCCTGGGGGGACTCTTTGGGACCTTGAATATTGGTAGGTAAGGAGGTGAATTGTCATCTCCCCTGGGGGGACTCTTTGGGACCTTGAATATTGGTAGGTAAGGAGGTGAATTGTCATCTCCCCTGGGGGGACTCTTTGGGACCTTGAATATTGGTAAGTAAGGAGGTGAATTGTCATCTCCCCTGGGGGGACTCTTTGGGACCTTGAATATTGGTAGGTAAGGAGGTGAATTGGCAGGTGTAACACTTGTTGAGACACGAGGTAGATAACAAGCAGAGATTGGACAAACGTGTTGTTTTCTCTGGAGCTGTGGAGGCTGAAGGATAACTTAATGAACTTTTGTAAGATTACAGAGTCACAGATAGAATAAGCAATTGGTTTTATTGTCCCAAGAGTGCAATATCATAGACTAGGTTGTATGCATGTATGCCAAGAGTGGTTAAGTTGAAAGGAGGTGTGCGGGGCAATTTTTGTTGACACATTGTGTTGCCCTTCCAGGGCTGATACTCGAAACAAATACAACGAAGAATACTCGAGAACAAATAGAAAGAGAATGTGAAGAAAATTGACAAGTGGGGGCTTTGAGCTCACCAACTAAGTTTTCCTGACCTATGAAGGGTCAAAGAACAGGAAATACAAGACCAGTGAAAAAGGATTTTCTTCTGCAGGCCGCATATTCCTCGTAGTCCCGTTTCCAACCTCACATCTGTGATAGTTGGTCTCCTACAGAGTTACACCCGCCTGCACACTTGAAGCGTCTGCTTTTATGCTCCTTTCTTACAATTCAATTCTTGTATTCCAGTGTTATTGGCTGTAGGTCATGTAGGCCACTCCCACACGGCACGTGGTTTTTCAGGATCCATAAGAAGATTTCTTTGGGAGATGACAAATCCCAACTGGGGATGTGGAACCCACTCTTCTCTATTTTCACAGACAGGCGATTCCTGAACAGGGACTGAAGAACCGGACTTACATCTGTTACCTGCTCCCCAGAAGAGTTTCAAAAGATCAGAATGTCATCGAGGTGCACGAACACGAACTTGTCAAGCATTCCCCTCAGAATGTCATTAATAAATGTCTGAAAGACAACTGGATATTATCAATCAGCATTCATAATGATCTCTCGGGGCATTAAAAGCTGTCTTCCACTCGCCCCCTTAATGAATACGAATTAAGTTAGAGGCATTCCTCAGGTTCAGTTTTACGAGAATAGTTGCCCCTTGCAGTGATTCAAACACTGTGTTAATTATTGACAAGTGGGAGTGATTCACACTGTTATTTTATTAAAGCCACTATAATCGATGCAAGGTGTCAGACGCCCATCTTTCTGATCACACAAAGAAACCTGCTCCCGCTAGGGAAGTGCAGGATCTGAAAAACCTGCGGAAAGAGCCTCTTGAATATACTTGTCCTTGACCAGCATTTCGGGTCCTGAGGGAGAGAAGGAGTCTTCCATGCGCTGGGAAAATCCCTAAATCGGACAGTGGGGTATTTCCACGTTGTCTCTTTCTGCACCTGAATCATTCCGTCTACTCACACTCACGTCCCAGTGGGATTTTGTACCGCTCGGTAAAATCGGAAGACATTCTTCCAAAAGACAGGAAGAATTTGGAGCTAATTGTTTTAGTTGTTTTTGTTTGTGAAGAATGGATCTCTGTTGCACCTTATTCAATGTTAATGTACTGTTCACTTTCTCACACAGGGGGTCCTGAACAATATTCAATATTAAAATTCCGGCTCAACAACACCCTGTCCAATTGTATTTCTAAACCAGAACCCCTTACACACTAAACCAACACACAGGCCGGTATCCTAGCAACAGTAAGGACTTGCAGCCGAGGCAGACAAACAGGTTTGGTAAAACAATGCCGAGAACTGTTGGGAGTTGGGCAGAGCACTCCGGGGTGGGGTGGGGTGGGTGGGGGGAGGCACAGAATCCCAACTTTAAACGGAGCCCGTCGGAGGGGCGAACAGCAGATTCTCTTGAGAAAGCGGCAGGACAGGGCGACACTGTGTTGTCTCTCCCAGTCCATAACAAATAACCCCACCACTGATAATTTTAAACTTTAAAATGGATTTAACGAGGAGGAAGAATCGAATAAAGACAAGTGACGGATCTGGACAATAAAGTGGTGTCGAAATCAAAGTGGCAGGGTCAAGGAAGGCGGTATCGGTAAACATAGAGTGGTATTTTCCCCCTACACACATCATAACATTCTTATAACGAAGCTGGTAGGGGGTTGAAGAAAGCAGATGGTATTCTGGCCTTCATTAGTCGGGGCATTTATCTCAGAACTATGTCGTGGGTCTCGAAAAGTCCACACTTCTTCAAGAGCCTGATGGCTGTAGATAACGACTGGTCGTGGAGACCAAGAAGTCTCCAGATGTAGTGGTGAGAAGAGGGCATATCCTGAATGCTGGGCGTCCTCGATGATGGATGCTGCTTTCTTGAGGCAGTGGTCCATCTGAATGTGTTCAATGGTGTGGAGAGGTTTGCCTGTGATGGACTAGACTCTGTCCTGAAGGAAATGGGGAGGAATTTCTTTATGAAGAGTGTGGTGAATCTGTGAAATTTCTCTTCACAGACGGCGGCGGAGGCCTCATCACTCGGTGTATTAAGGCAAAGGTTGATCGTTTCTGGATTGGTCAATGGGTGAAAATTATGGGAGAAGGCAGAAGGATGTGGTTGAGAGGGCTAATAAATTTGCCATGATGGAACGGCTGAGCAGAAGTAATGGAACAAATGACCTAATTCTGCTCCTGTGTCTTATGATTTAGTGCTATCATTGATTTTGGAAAACAATTATCTAACCCACTTTACTTGAGACACAGGTGTGGGGAAATGGAATTGTAGACACTGTAAGGAATGGTGTTGGTAGTAAACAGGAGGTTTGTGAAGTACTGTGTAAATGGGAAAGTTCCCTCATGCAGACCATAGCACACCAGGAGAACAGTGAAAGCTGATCTACCCGAGTATGAAGTTAGTACAGCTTTTACATTCCCATTTAACAACATTACCAGTAAAGCTCCATTTTGATAGCAGAAAGAATTCATGAAGTAACAGTCTAGGTCCTGAAGATTGAATAAAATGTTTATGCACAGGTCTAACAGTACAACAAATTCTCTATGACAACCAACTGGTGTGACTATAATGTCATTAATGCAGTTCCTGAAACTTGGGGGTCGTCACTGTTCCAACATAATGTTACCTGCACTTTGACATCACTCTAGTATCATTTATTTGAGCACGACAGCACAAAAGGCCATTCAGCCCGTCTAGTCCTTACTGAACTATTATTCCGCCTGGTCCCACCGACCTGTACTGGCCCATACCCCTGCTACACATGTAGTCATCCAAACCTCTCATCAATGTTCAAATTGATCTTCCACTGGCAGCACATTCCACACACACCACACTCCCAGTGACGGAGTGCCTTTAAATTGTTCGCATTCCACACACACCACACTCTCGGTGAAGGAGTGCCTTTAAATTGTTCACATTTCAACCTTAAACTACCATCTCTAATATTGAATTTTGAGGATGTGACAAAGTGTATTGAAGTTAGAGCAGTGGATGGGTGTATTCAGAGATTCAGGAGGCATGGGATGCAGGGAGACAAGGCTGTGTGGATGCAGAATTGGCTTGTCTCCCAGAATTGGAGGTTGGATGTAGATAGAGGGTATTCTGCATAGAGGTCAGTGACATGTGGTGTTCTGCAGGGATCTGCACTGGACCATTGTTCTTTGCGATTTTTATAACAGTCAAATGCACACAAAATGCTGAAGGAACTCATCAGATCAGGCACCATCTATGGAGATGAATAATTAGTTAATGGTTCAAGGTCGAGACCCTTCTTGCAGACTGAAAAGGAAGGGGTCAGATGTGAAAATAAGAATGGCGTGGGTATGGAAGGTGCACAAGTGGGCAGGGATTAGGTGAGTTGAAATGTGAGTGGTTGGATGAAGGGAAATGAAGTAAGAAGTTGGGAGGTGATAGGGAGAAGAGGTAAACAGATGAAGAAGGAATCTGTTCGGGAGAGAAGCGTGGAATAGATGAATGAGAAGGTGGGGGGGGGGGTGTACCAGAGGAAGGTGATGGAGATGTGAGGAGAAGACAGGAAGAGACAGGGGAGCTGCAATGGAGAATAGGAGAAGGCGGAGACTGGGAAAATTTCTCAGAAGTTGGGGAAGACAATGTTCATGCTGGAAGGTTGGAGTTTTGGCAGCCGGAGTGTGATGTTACTCTTCCAACTGGGGAGACCATGAACAGGCATGTTTTAATGACAATGGGGAATTACAGCAGTTCAGGCAGCATCTATGGAGATGAATGATAAGTCTACGGTTCAGGTCGAGACCCTTCTTGCGGACTGGAAAGGAAGGAGGCAGAAGGGAGAATGAGAATGGTTTGGGAGGGGAGGGAATACAAGCAGACAGGTAATAGATAAGTGGGTGAAGGAAGAGAAATGAAGTAAGAAGATGGGAGGTGATAGGGAGGAGAGATAAACATCTGAAGAAGGAATCTGAGAGGAGAGGAGTGCGGACAATTGCAGAAACGTAAGGAGGAGAGGTATCTGAGGAAGGTGCTGGAGATGTGAGGAGAAGACAGGAGGTGAAAGGAAAGCCAAACTGGAGGTGGGGAGAATTTTCTGTAAGTTGGGGAAATCAATATTCATGCTGTAATGTAGGCAGCCGGAGTATGATGTTGCTCCTCCAACTGGGGAGTAGGGTCATTGTGGCAGAAGGGTAGTCCATGGACAGGCATGTTGGAATGGGAATGGGATGTGGAATTACAATGGGTAGCCAACAGGAGATGCTGTCCATCAGACCGCATGACATAGGAGCAGCTTTAGGCCATTCAGTCCATCGAGGCTGCTCCACCAGTCCTTCATGGCTGATCCCAAATCCCAATCAACTAAAATACGCCTGCTTGCTTGTCATATCCTTCGAGGTCCTGACTAGTCTGGAAATATCAATTTCCACTTGAAATGTACCCATGGACTTGATCTCCACCACATTCCACAGATTCGTTACTTTGACTGAAAAGAAACAAATCTTCCTTCCCTCTGTTCTAAACGGTCTCCCCTCAATTTTGAAGCTCAGCCCTTTAGTTCGGGATACCCCCACCACAGGAAACATCTCTCCACATCCACCACGTTCCAACATTCGGTACGTTTCAGTGAGATACCCTGAATTCTTCTAAATTCCAGCTGCCAAACGCTCCTCATACGTATATCCCTTAATCATCCCCGTGAACCCGGAATCATATGCCATGGTGAATATAGCAAAGTTACTGAACAAAATTTTCCCCAGTAGGTATCAGGTCTGGTTACTGCAGAGGAGACTGGAAAGAGTCCCTGTCCCCAACAATCTCACAGGTGAAGGGTCACCTCTCCTGGAGGATACTGTTTCTGACCTTGAATATTGGTGTGTGAGTAGGTGAATAGGCATTTGTAGCACTTGCTGAGATCTGACGTTGATTATAAGCAGAGTTTGGCCAAACATGTTGTTTTCTCTGGAGTTGTGGAGGCTGAAGGGAGATTTAACAAATCTTTGTAAGATCACAGAGTTATAGAATAGACAACTGGCGTAGTTGTCCCAGGACTGAAATATCACAGACTAGCAGATATGCATTTACACTGAGGGGAGTTAATTTGAATGGAAATGTGTTGGGCAAGTTTTTGTTCACATATTTTGGTGGATGCATGATATGCCCTTCCAGGGCTGATACTCGAGGCAAGTATGACAGAGGCGATAAAGTCCCTTTTAAATAGGAGCTTGAATGAGCAGGGAATGGACAAATTGAGGATATTATATCAGCCGATGGCATTAGTTTAGTGGGGCATTAAATGATACATTAATGATATGTTTCTGGTCTGTATTGTTCAGTGTTTGATGTTGATCGGAATGTTGTTCCACCCTGGGACTGGATACAGCAAATCCGGCTGATTATATCAGTTCTTGTGAAATCTTCATCACCATCCACACTCTCATAGCAATAAATCAAACCTACGATACTTTCTTGACATTTCCACGCAAATTTATTATCAAAACCCACATACGTTACCACATACCTCATGGGGAGATTCCATTTCTTGTAGCTGCTTAGAAGAAAAAATAACACAACAGAATTTAGTAAACACTACACAGGGAGAGTCAAGGATGGAGAAACAACCAACCAATAAATTTGCAAATAAAAAAATAAATGACGTTGAAATTGAATTGTAAACTCCTTGAATGTGAGTCTGTCGGTTGTGGAACGAGTTGAGATTTATTGGTGATTTTATGTTAGCCACAGTGGTTCAGGACCCTGATGGTTGTAGGGGAACAACTGGTCCTGAACCTGGTGGCGTCGGACCATAAGTGTCCAGTATCCCTCTCCCAGATGTAGTGACGAGAAGAGGGCATGTCCTGAATAGTGGGCTTTTGGCAGTGTTCCATGGGAATGTATACAATGGTGTGGACGGGTTTGTCTGTAATGGACTGGGCTGTATCCACCCCTTTCTCTACACTTTCTCTTCACTAGATTGCTTTAGTAAACATGACAGGAGGTCGTCCAGGAATACAATACCTCACATCTGCGATAGTTAGTCATAAATATTCATTCTGACCTGTTGGGGTATTAAAAGCTGTCTTCCACTCATCCCCTTTATGAATGCGAATTCAGTCAGAAGGGTTCCTCAGGTTCAGTTTTGTGACGATCGTTGGAATAGTTTTGGGTAATTCCTTGGGATCGTCATAGGTCAAAAACTTGGGAATGTCAGAGGCAGACTCGGCAACAGGGATTACAGTCTCGGGAACTCGGTAAGCTTCTGGGTGTCAGCCGAGGATACTGCCATTGGACCATAATGGGACCATGCTATGAAAACCACGGATACCGTCAGGTGAGATTGTCCTCAGGGGAAGAGATAAGGAGAGGTCTATCGGAAACCTCAAGGTCCATAAAACATGACACACGTTTCCTTGTGACGGGGACGTGGCAGGAAAACGAACCCAGGTGCAGGACTCCGACGCGGAGGCAGAATCAGGAAGCAGAATCTCCGTAGCGATTTTGTACCCCTCGGTAAAATCGGAAAACATTCTTCTAAATGACACAAAGAATCTGGAGCTAATTGTTCCAGTTGTTTTTCTTTGTAAAGAATGAATCTCTGTTGGAGCGTGTTTAATGTTAATGTACTGTTCACTTTCTGACACAGGGGGTCCTGAAACAAAATCAATATTAAGATTCCGCCTCACCAACACCCGATCCAATTGTATTTCTAAACCCGAACCCCTTACATACCTCGAGCGGAATAAACCAACACGCAGGACGGTATCCCAGCAACAGTAAGGACTTGCAGCCGAAGCAGACAAACAGGTTTGGTAAAACAATGCCGAGACCTGAGGGGGGTTGGGCAGAACACTCCGGGAGGTGGGGGGAAGCACAGAGGCTCATGTTTACACGGAGCCCACCTGAGGGGGGTTGGGCAGAACACTCCGGGAGGTGGGGGGAAGCACAGAGGCTCATGTTTACACGGAGCCCACCTGAGGGGGGTTGGGCAGAACACTCCAGGAGGTTGGGGGAGACACAGAATCTCATGTTTACACGGAGCCCACCTGAGGGGGTGTTGGGCAGAACACTCCGGGAGGTGGGGGGTGGCATAGAGGCTCATGTTTACACGGAGCCAACCTGAGGGGGGTTGGGCAGAACACTCCGGGGGGGAGGAACAGAAGCCATGTTTACACGGAGCCCACCTGAGGGCGAAAAGCAGATTTCCTTGACAGTGTGTAACTGTGGGGGCTCTCCCAGTCCCCATACTGAACATACACGTAACTTTAAACATTAAAACGGGTTTAACGAGGTGGAAGATCCCAATAAATACACATGGGATGCCTCGATAATGAGGACGTGAGCCAATTCAATGTGGCAGGGTGAAGGGATACGGTTTATCCACCAGGAGGTCACAAACAAGGGGGATATTTCCCCGCTGCCGCAACATCACATCCTTACCATGAAGCTGGTGGTGTGTTTCAGAATGCGTATGGTGTGTTGGCCATCAGTCGTGGCATTTATCTCAAGAACCATGTTGCAGCTCTCCAAAAGTCTAGTTAGACAGCACTGAGAATTTTGTGTCGGGTCCCGTCTCCTCCTGATAGGAAAGACGTGGATGTCTTTCGAGAGGCAGAGGGATTTTACCGGGGCATGTTTAATTTTCTCTGTGTGCTGGTGTCCGGCTGAATCACGACAAGCTGGAACTTGAACCTGAAGCGGTCGGGGAAAGGCTGCTGGAATGTAAACATCCCTCACTGTAGACCAGCCAGCTCTACATTAACCCTCCTTCTCCCGCGGCAGATTCCTACACTCCTGAATGTGAAGACATTTGAGGATTCTGTACAAAACCGGGCCCCAATGGTCACGCTGTGGATAAAATCTTCCGGAATGATGAGCTGGATTGTTGTTACCTGTGAGACTGGCCACACTCAGGGTGGAAGGCTGATCATCCGCAGACATCCTACCATCGTGATGTAGGAGCCACACAACATGTTTAAATGACAAAAAACACAAAGTAAAAAGCAAATTAAAATATATCTGAATGGCTGCTGCATGTCGGTTACTGGTTCATATCCGCTTTACCTGGGGAAAATCACCGTGAGAGGGCAGAACTGCGGGATCCACTGTCAGAGCGCCGCTGCTGACCGTGGTGAACATCGAATCATAGAACCGAAACAGACCATTCGGCCCATCTAACTGGTGCTGAACTACCATGCTGCCTAGACCCATCGACCCGGTACCCCTCTTATACATGTACCTATCCAAATTAATCTTAAATGTTGAAATCAAATCCGTTTCCACCACTTGCGCTGGCAGCTCGTTCCACACTCTCACTACCTGAGTGAAGTTTCCCCATCTCACCTTCCCGTTGAGCATTTCGACAAAAAATGGCTGAAATCGCTTCTCACTTTTATGCAAGAGCTCTTGTATAAACAGAATTATCTGTCTGTATCCAGTATACAAACGACATTTACACATTTACCCATCCCCATTACCAGAGACATTAAATATTCCACCGTGTGTGTTGGGAAACGCACCACAAAGCCATTCCGAGCGTATCCCCTCTGTTTAAAACCCTTTTATGAACACATTGAATTGAGTACATTCAGCCGAACGACAGCAGAACGGCGAGTGTGTAAGGAGTGTGTTTACCGAACGCTCTCTGTCACAAACCGAGTGGCCAAATTCTGCTCCGATATATTATGGTCTATGGTCAGAGATCCCTCAAAGTAGCTGGTGAAGTTGGTAGACAAAAGATCATGTTACAAAGGATTAGGCCATTCGGCCCATCGAATCTGTCCTATCGTTCTGTCATGATTGATTTCTTCTCCTGTTGGATCTCTCTTCAATTTCTCATCCTACAGTTCTACAGTGAGTCAAACATAACGTGTGACCTTATTTTAAAGATTTTAGCTTGTCTAAGAGAACAAGCACAGAAAGAGTAAGGAAACCATATACAGAGCTGAGGAACGATGCTAATGCTAAGAACTGTAAGGCAAAGCAATACAAGCTGGTGCTTCTTAAGTCTATTATTTTGATAATAAAAGACTATTCACAAGATACCAATTTATTAACTAATAGGCTACTAAACTCTTCCCGGGCTTCCAGCCGGGTGCAGGTATCGATTCTAACGATATTCCGATGACAACCTCTGCCATCTTCATCAGGGATGATGCAGGGACATATCTAGTCCAATGATGCCCAGGCATCATCATCCGGAGACATTTCAACTCGCCTGCAGTGGCTGGCGTCTATCCACATACTTTTAACTTCTACCTGAACTGCTGAATTGGTAATCAACCGTACTTGGTAAGGAGCTTCCCGCCGAGCTTCCAGGGATTCCTTATTCGGTTTCCTGACCAGGACCCAGTCGCCATGGATCAAGCGATGTCCTCCTGCTAATGGACCACTTCAAGCAACAGAAACCTGTTGAGAATCAGACTGAACAGATTTGCAAAATTATCTACTAAACTATCTGACATAACATGTCTATCAGCCTCTCTGAGATCGAGAGCTTCCTAGAGGTCATCCCGTCACCACCTCTAATTGCCTACATTTCGTTCTCATTGTTGGGGCTGTCCTGATGCTCCATTTCATCAAACGGGGGCCATGGTACGTCTTCCTTGTGAGAGCTGGTCAGCCGTTGTTTGATGATGCCCATTTATTCCATCAACTTGTCTTAATCTCTCTGGTGGGTGTGAACAATGAAAAGCCAGTCAATATTCATCATTCAACATAATTATTGATAAACATTTCCAGTGAGATGTGGTTCTGGCTTCTACCCATCCTGCAAATGTGTCCTCTGCTGATAGATATAAATATCCCTGGCTCGTTGGTGAAGTAATGTCATCCACTTGCAGATGTAAAAATGCATCAGGTGGGCAGCTGAGCTTGGTTGAGGTAGCTTCCCCGGTGATCCAGGTTGTTTACTGTTTCATACATCTCTCGGCTGTCAGTTGGGCTTGCATCATGAACTATGGATTTCACCTCCATTGGAAAATCTGCCAATTACCTTTTACATTCGGATATGGCCTCGGGAGTGGATTAGCCGAGCGAGATAAGGAAGCAGTTCAGCTGGCGCTACCAGACTATGAGTATTACCCCAGTCAGCGTCAGAAAAGTTTCTGTTATTCCCACTCTCTGTCTGCTGCCAATCAGCCAATGCTTTATCCATGCTACTATCATTCCTGAAATACCCTTCACTCTTATTTTCTTTAGCAGCCTCACCTTGTCAAAGGTTCTTAGAATCCAAGTGCACAATACCTACCACTTCTCCTGTCATGCTTTTTAAAGTCCTCAACGAAGTCAAACTGATTCGTCAGGCAAGGGTTTCTCTTCAGGGAACTCTGCAGACTCCGGCCTATTTTCTTATTTGGCTCCAAGTACCCCGAACCCTCATCCTTACTAATCGACTCCGACATCTTTCCAACCTCTGAGCTCAGCTACTCACTCCTTCCCTTCTTGAAGCATGGAGTGACATTTGCAATTTTAGACTTTCAGACATTTAATCCTAACTCCCTTTGCACATCACCATCAAATCTCAACTGATTCCTCAAATGACAGCCTCTACAACTCAATGTTATCGTCATTTTTGTTTTATTTGCACCCTTTATTTTCACTGCAAATCAGTTGTTTCTCTATCTTTTTCTTTTCTTGTATAGTTTTAATAAATTTGGTTCTGTTTTTTTCATACAGTATAAGCAGCAACAATAAATTGATTCTCCATGAAGTATGTGATTTGATAATAAATTTACCTAGAACTGCTAAGAAAGGATTGTTGGCTTGATTTATTGCTAAAAGCGTTTGAATGATGATCACGGTTTCAAAAGAACAGATGCAATCAGCCAAATTTGCTATCTGCCAATATAATGTGCCCAATTGTCCATTCGCTGCACATTCATCTACCTATTTAAGAGCCGCTTGATCCCACCTGCCATATTTGCCTCCAGTATCACTCCTGGAAGGGCATTTCATGCACCCACCACAGTGTGTCAACAAAAAATTGCCCGCACACCTCTTTTCAACTTAAATCATCTCAGCTAAATGCTTGCCGCCCAGTCAGTGATATTTCAATCTTGGGACAACAAAACCAATTGTCTGTTCTGTCTGTGACTCTGTAATCTTACAAACATTTGTTAAATCTTCCTTCAACCACCACAGCTCCAGAGAATACAAGTTTGTCCAGTGTCTGCTTATAATCTACGTTGCGTCTCAACAATTGCTATACCTGCCCATTCACCTCCTCACATAACAATATTCTAGGTCCTACACAGTGCCCCCAGATGAGGTAAAACTTCGCTTGTGAGTTTGACCAACTGTTCCCCGTCCCCTCTGCAGTGACCAGCTCTGACCACTGGAGGGAACTACTTTTCTTCTTTCCGGGTGATTCCGTGTTCACGAGGATAATTCCGGGAACAAAGAAGTTACACGTATGAGGAGCGTTTGGCATTTGGGCCTGTACTCCCTGGAATTTAGGTGAATGCGGGGGGAGGGGGGGGCGGTCATTGAAAACTACCGAGTGTTTGAAAAACTAAATAAGGTCGATGTTGAAAGAATTTTTCCTGTGTTGGGGGAACTACATGACAGAGCCTCAAAACTGAGGGTATTTTTTAGCCAGAGAATAATGGATCTGTGGAATGTGCTGGAGGTCAAGTCCGTGGGTAGATTTAAAGTGGAAGTTGACAGTTTCCTGTCTGCTCTGCACGTCAAAGCATATGGCGAAAAGATATGGAGTTGTTTGGGATCCGGAGTCAGCCATGCAGTGATAGTGGAACAGACTCGATGGGTTGAATGGCCTAATTCTTCTCCTACGTCATATGATCTTATGAAAAGCACCTCCTGTTGGCTGCTCATTGTAATTCCACTTCCATTCCCATTCCAACATGCCTGTCCATAGCCTTTCCTACCGCCACAATGAGATTACTCTCAGGTTGGAGGAGTAACATCATACCCCGGCTGCCTACCGACCTTACAGCATGGACACAGATTTCCCAACTTCCAAGAATTTCTCACCCCCCCATTCTCCATGTTGGCTCCCCTCTCATCTCACCACATCTCCGGCAACTTTATCTGGTATCTCTCCTCCTTATCATTTTCCCAAGGTCCACACTCCTCTTCTATCAGGTTCCTTCTTCAGCTGTTTATCTCGTCTCCCTATCACCTCCCAGTTTCCAACTTCACATCCTTTCCCCCAACCACTCACCTTTCCCCTCATCTATCACCTGCCCCATTGAACTCCTTCCACTCCCACATCGCCCGTATTCTCCCTTCTGCCCCTTTCCTTTCTACTCTGCAAGAAGGGTCCCGACCTGAACCAGTGACTCATTATTCATCTCCAGCGATGCTGCCTGATCTGATGAGTTACTCTAGCATTTTGTGTGTATTACACTGTTATATAAATAGGAAAGAGAAAATCCCTGCAGAGCACCACCTCCAGGCAGAATACTCTCTACCTGCAACCACACACTACCTTCAATGGAGAAGACAATTCTGTATCTGCACAGTCCAGCGCAGATCCCTGCAGAACACCACATGTCACTGACCTACAGGCAGAATAGCCTCTATCTGCACCCACCCTCTACCTTCAAGAGCAGGGGTGTCAAACTAATTTTAGGTCACGGGCCGGATTGAGCAAAATGCAGCTTCATGCGGGCCGGATCAGTCGGACGGGTGCGAACACAGCTTTCGTTGCCTCCGTTTTTTCAGCCTGCTCTCATGTGTCTCAGTCTCTGCTATAACTACAAAGTGTTTCACTTTACAAATTCCGTTTCTTATGAAGAAGACTGCCGAGCAAGACTGCCGAATAAACACTAAAAACCCTGAAAACCTAGTACCTGAATAAACACACCAATAGCCATATCATACGCCATAGGCGCTTCGATTACTGGGGCCAGCTTTAATAGTAATTAGATATTATCTCGCGGGCCAAAGATAATTCCACCGCGGGTCGGATTTGGCCTGCGGGCCTTGGGAATGACATATATGTTCTATAGAGAAGGCAATTCCGTATCCACACATCCCAGAGCGGATCCCTGCAGAACACCACATGTCACTGACCTCCAGGCAGAATACCCTCTATCTGAACCACCCTCTACCTTCTATGGAGAAGACAATTCCGTATCCATACATCCCAATGCAGATCCTTGCAGAACACCACATTTCACTGACCTCCAGGCAGAATACCCTCTATCTGAACCACCCTCTACCTTCTATAGAGAAGACAATTCCGTATCCACACAGTCCAGCGCAGATCCCTGCAGAACACCACATGTCACTGACCTCCAGGCAGAATACCCTCTATCTGAATCACCCTCTACCTTCCATGAAGAAGACAATTCTGTATCCGCACAGTCCAGTGCAGATCCCTGCAGAATACCACATGTCACTGACCTCCAGGCAGAATACCCTCTATCTGAATAACCCTCTACCTTCCATGAAGAAGACAATTCTGTATCCGCACAGTCCAGTGCAGATCCCTGCAGAACACCACATGTCACTGACCTCCAGGCAGAATACCCTCTATCTGAACCACCCTCTACCTTCGATGGAGTAGACAATTCTGTATCCACACATCCCAGCGCGGATCCCTGCAGAACACCACATGTCACTGACCTCCAGGCAGAATCCCCTCTATCTGAACCACCCTCTACCTTCCATGGAGAAGACAATTCCGTATCCACACATCCCAGCGCGGATCCTTGCAAAACACCACATGTCACTGACGTCCAGGCAGAATCCCCTCTATCTGAATCACCCTCTACCTTCCATGGAGAAGACTATTCCGTATCCCCACATCCCAGCGCGGATCCCTGCAGAACACCACATGTCACTGACCTCCAGGCAGAATACCCTCTATCTGAACCACCCTCTACCTTCCATGGAGAAGACAATTCCGTATCCCCACATCCCAGCGCGGATCCCTGCAGAACACCACATGTCACTGACCTCCAGGCAGAATACCCTCTATCTGAACCACCCTCTACCTTCCATGGAGAAGACAATTCCGTATCCACATATCCCAGCGCGGATTCCTGCAGAACACCACATGTCACTGACCTCCAGGCAGAATACCCCCTATCTGAACCACCCTCTACCATCTATAGAGAAGACAATTCCGTATTCACAAATCCCAGCGCCGATTCCTGCAGAACACCACATGTCACTGACCTCCAGGCAGAATACCCTCTATCTGAACCACCCTCTACCTTCCATGGAGAAGACAATTCCGTATCCACATATCCCAGCGCGGATTCCTGCAGAACACCACATGTCACTGACCTCCAGGCAGAATACCCCCTATCTGAACCACCCTCTAACTTCTATAGAGAAGACAATTCCGTATTCACACATCCCAGCGCCGATTCCTGCAGAACACCACATGTCACTGACCTCCAGGCAGAATACCCTCTATCTGAACCACCCTCTACCTTCCATGGAGAAGACAATTCCGTATCCACACATCCCAGCGCGGATCCCTGCAGAACACCACGTCACTGACCTCCAGGCAGAATACCCTCTCTCTGAACCACCCTCTACCTTCTATGCCGAAGACAATTCCGTATCCACACATCCCAGCGCGGATCCCTGCAGAACACCACATGTCACTGACGTCCAGGCAGAATACCCTCTATCTGAACCACCCTTTACCTTCCATGGAGAAGACAATTCCGTATCCAGACATCCCAGCGCGGATTCCTGCAGAACACCACATGTCACTGACCTCCAGACAGAATACCCCCTATCTGAACCACCCTCTACCTTCTATAGAGAAGACCATTCCGTATCCACACATCCCAGCGCCGATTCCTGCAGAACACCACATGTCACTGACCTCCAGGCAGAATACCCTCTATCTGAACCACCCTCTACCTTCCATGGAGAAGACAATTCCGTATCCCCACATCCCAGCGCGGATCCCTGCAGAACACCACATGTCACTGACCTTTAGGCAGAATACCCTCTATCTGAACCACCCTCTACCTTCCATGGAGAAGACAATTCCGTATCCACATATCCCAGCGCGGATTCCTGCAGAACACCACATGTCACTGACCTCCAGGCAGAATACCCCCTATCTGAACCACCCTCTACCATCTATAGAGAAGACAATTCCGTATTCACACATCCCAGCGCCGATTCCTGCAGAACACCACATGTCACTGACCTCCAGGCAGAATACCCTCTATCTGAACCACCCTCTACCTTCCATGGATAAGACAATTCCGTATCCACACATCCCAGCGCGGATCCCTGCAGAACACCACGTCACTGACCTCCAGGCAGAATACCCTCTATCTGAACCACCCTCTACCTTCCATGGAGAAGACAATTCCGTATCCACACATCCCAGCGCGGATCCCTGCAGAACACCACATGTCACTGACCTCCAGGCAGAATACCCTCTATCTGAACCACACTCTACATTCCATGGAGAAGACAATTCCGTATCCACACATCCGAGCGCGGATCCCTGCAGAACACCACATGTCACTGACCTCCAGGCAGAATACCCTCTATCTGAACCACCCTCTACCTTCCATGGAGAAGACAATTCCGTATCCACATATCCCAGCGCGGATTCCTGCAGAACACCTCATGTCACTGACCTCCAGGCAGAATACCCCCTATCTGAACCACCCTCTACCTTCTATAGAGAAGACCATTCCGTATCCACACATCCCAGCGCCGATTCCTGCAGAACACCACATGTCACTGACCTCCAGGCAGAATACCCTCTATCTGAACCACCCTCTACCTTCCATGGAGAAGACAATTCCGTATCCCCACATCCCAGCGCGGATCCCTGCAGAACACCACATGTCACTGACCTTTAGGCAGAATACCCTCTATCTGAACCACCCTCTACCTTCCATGGAGAAGATAATTCCGTATCCACATATCCCAGCGCGGATTCCTGCAGAACACCACATGTCACTGACCTCCAGGCAGAATACCCCCTATCTGAACCACCCTCTACCATCTATAGAGAAGACAATTCCGTATTCACACATCCCAGCGCCGATTCCTGCAGAACACCACATGTCACTGACCTCCAGGCAGAATACCCTCTATCTGAACCACCCTCTACCTTCCATGGATAAGACAATTCCGTATCCACACATCCCAGCGCGGATCCCTGCAGAACACCACGTCACTGACCTGCAGGCAGAATACCCCCTATCTGAACCACCCTCTACCATCTATAGAGAAGACAATTCCGTATTCACACATCCCAGCGCCGATTCCTGCAGAACACCAAATGTCACTGACCTCCAGGCAGAATACCCTCTATCTGAACCACCCTCTACCTTCCATGGATAAGACAATTCCGTATCCACACATCCCAGCGCGGATCCCTGCAGAACACCACGTCACTGACCTCCAGGCAGAATACCCTCTATCTGAATCACCCTCTACCTTCCATGGAGAAGACAATTCCGTATCCACACATCCCAGCGCGGATCCCTGCAGAACACCACATGTCACTGACCTCCAGGCAGAATACCCTCTATCTGAACCACACTCTACCTTCCATGGAGAAGACAATTCCGTATCCACACATCCGAGCGCGGATCCCTGCAGAACACCACATGTCACTGACCTCCAGGCAGAATACCCTCTATCTGAACCACCCTCTACC
Source organism: Hemitrygon akajei (assembly GCF_048418815.1). NCBI lineage: Eukaryota > Metazoa > Chordata > Chondrichthyes > Myliobatiformes > Dasyatidae > Hemitrygon > Hemitrygon akajei. The sequence goes on from NW_027331953.1 coordinate 4,820,683, forward strand.
TTCCATGGAGAAGACAATTCCGTATCCACATATCCCAGCGCGGATTCCTGCAGAACACCACATGTTACTGACCTCCAGGCAGAATACACCCTATCTGAATCACCCTCTACCTTCTATAGAGAAGGCAATTCCGTATTCACACATCCCAGCGCCGATTCCTGCAGAACACCACATGTCACTGACCTCCAGGCAGAATACCCTCTATCTGAACCACCCTCTACCTTCCATGGAGAAGACAATTCCGTATCCACACATCCCAGCGCGGATCCCTGCTGAACACCACGTCACTGACCTCCAGGCAGAATACCCTCTATCTGAACCACCCTCTACCTTCTATGCCGAAGACAATTCCGTATCCACACATCCCAGCGCGGATCCCTGCAGAACACCACATGTCACTGACCTCCAGGCAGAATACCCTCTATCTGAACCACCCTCTACCTTCCATGGAGAAGACAATTCCGTATCCACACATCCCAGCGCGGAGTCCTGCAGAACACCACATGTCACTGACTTCCAGGCAGAATACCCCCTATCTGAACCACCCTCTACCTTCTATGGAGAAGACTATTCTGTATCCACACATCCCATGCCTCCTGACTCTGAATGATCTTACCATGAGGAACCGATGCCTCGCCAATATCCATATACACCACATCCATTGCTCTAACTTCATCAGTACACTTTGTCACACCCTCAAGGAATTCAATGCGACGTTTACGAAGATGTTACTGAAACCAGAAGGTCTTGGTTATAGGGAAAAATTGAATGGGTTAATTTCAGTTCGAAGGAGAGGTGATTTGATAGGTGTGTATAGTTTACGAGGGTATAGATAGGGTGGCTAAATTTTCCAGTTAGCTTGGGCGAACTACATGCGGAGATGATCGGTTAAGGGGGAAAGGTGAAAATTTTAAGGGGACATCCTCACAGAGTGTGGTGGGTGTGTGGAACGAGCTGCCAGCAGAAGTTCAACATTGACGAGAGTTTTGGATGAATACATGTGTGGGAGAGTTCAGTACAGATCGGTGGGAGCAGGCAGAATAATAGCTCGGCAAGGTCTAGACCGGCTAAATGGCCTGTTCTGTGCCGCAGTGTTTAAATAAAAATGCTAACGTGCAGGGAAATTGCTGGCAAGGTCTCGAAGTAGAGACATAGATTGGAGCACTGACGACATCCAAGTTTCAGGAGCTTCACTGATGATATTATAGTGTGTATCACTTGTTGTCATAGAGAACTGGCTTTGCTGTTAGATTTGTGCATCAGCATTTCATTTAGTCAACAGGACCTAGTCTGTTACTTCATTAAGTCTTCCTGTAATTACCAGTATTTTCGGTTGCCGGTGTCAAATTACTGTTAGTGACATGATCATCATTGAGAAGTGAGTCCAGTGACTGTAATGTGTCCGTCATCTTGGATGCAATTGACCCAGATTTGTTCTTCAGCTGTGCATCCAATATCTGGTCCACGTGATGTCCACATGTATGTTCTCCAGCATCCACTGGTCCTCTCGGTAATCACCTGCTAGGACTTTTTCTCCAACCTCGAAGTTCCGTGCTGATCTGCTGGAAACCGGCTCAATTGCACTTCCTCCATAGATCTGGTTTCAGGATGTCTAGGCAAGATCTCAGACTCCTGTTCATGAACAGGACCTGAACTCCTGTTTATGAACCTGTTCACAGGTAGATGTATTAAAGTGGTTAATTTTTAAAATCCTTGTCGAAAACTTGCTGTTGTTTTCTGAGCAAGTCTATGTAGTTCTCGCTCACTAAGGGTTGTATGGTATGGGTATTTTTACGCACATAGTTCATTGTGGGGTTGTTTGCCTAATGATGGTAATGGTTTGATTGTGGAAGAGTTTTTCAACTTGTGTGGCTGAATGGGTACGAGGTTTAATGTTCATAGTAATTCTGGAACTGCTACAGAATGTTTTGGAAGATGAGGTGAAGAGGGGTATGTCATGTTATTCAGCAAAGTGCGTTGGAAGTGATTCTCATTACAAACAGAGTTAATAGCTCTTCCATGGTGGATTGAGGAGCGTGAAGAGGCAATTAGGTAGAGAAATAAGGTTTTATGACAGTTAAGAACTATCAGTCTTCGAGTGACCTTATTAAGTATAAAAGGGCACAGACTGTTCTGAGGGTAGTGGTGAAAATTCTGATTTTTTTCTGAAGGCCGTAATGTGATAATATTGGAAGGGATTGGCAGGTCAGACGTCTCCAGGAAAGGATGACATGTAATTCTATGGTCAGACGTATGACTGACAACTCTCTTGAGATAATATTAAAATTTCTGAATCGTATTTGGAAAATGGTTGTAGAAGATGGGAATGTTGGATTATGCAATATGCCCCACTATCACATCCTCTGAAACAAACCCTAGTTCTGTCTGTGACGAGTAGACTTTAGGTCTCACATTCTAATAAACTCCAAGAATTCCGTTACGTCTGAGAGTCTCTTGGTTCATTAGTGTATTTAGGAAAATTATCATGATGGATTAATCAGTGTTGCAGAGGAATTAAAAGATCTTAACTGGGATGCTGGTGTGGCTGTTTTTGTGCCTGAATTACAGGTAACGATAAATAAACAACTAATCAGCCATTTATCAGTAGATTCAGCAGAATTACTTATCATTATTTTCGGCTTGGATTGGGTGGAAGATTTTTGTTGATGTAAACTTTTAATTTGTTCATATTACTTTTCTGCTTGCATGAGTCTTCAAAGAGGTCATTCCAGCGGTTGGTCAGATTTACTGTTAGAAACTCATCTGACAATATTTCAGATCTCAGCTGATATTTTATGTCTTCGTCTTATGGGACCCTGTAGACAGAGCTGAAGAGTGGACTGAGTGGGTGACTGTTTAGTTACAAAAGCTGTTCAAAGTACAACTGCGGATAAAGACATTCCACTTAGCACATCAGAAGCCAAGGGATTGTAATGTTAATAATTAGGCTCTTATGGTAGGACCGGTGCGATAATGGGCACAATGGGGAGACACGTTTACAGAGTACTTGATAGAAGGGGGTAAAACAAGAGCGGAAGGAATAATATTGACACGACTTAGAATTGGCCATACTATGCTAAATTATTACTTATGCTGTGTTGGAAAACATAATTCTGGTTCGTGTAGTTTTTTTGTCGTTATGAAACAATGGAACACAGACTGTTTCAGGGTGAAGCAAATCAGGTAGAAAGAAATCAAATTTTGGCTTCACTACAACCTTTGTGGGTTGATTGCTTTAATTTAAAAACGTTCTAAATTTATACGAGTGTCTTTAATTCGCGGACTTCTGTTTCATTATCTATAATCTATCCGGCTTTTGGGGTAATATAGCTTTCATTAGAACGAGAAGAAGCAGTGAGGGATTTATTTCCCAGTTCTCTACACCACACTCCAGTCCAGTTTGAGGTGGGAATGCGCCTTTAAATTGGAGTGTCAAACGCTATTTATCCAAACACCACTTAATTTCCTCGCGTTATCCAATCGGCCAAGGGGAAGGCTTAGACTGGTGTCAACTGGTGAGGTTGGCATTGGATGAGACAGCCAACAAAAGAGTAAACGCCTTGTGGGAATATCAGAGTCTCTGATTGGTTGGACGGGAATGGGAGTAGACGGACAAACGCACAGACCAATGCATGTGCGGCATTTTGGGGAAGTTCGTCGGATCTTTGACTGTCATCCGGCGGGTCCGATGAGGTATTGAGTGTACAGGACGGTGCTTTGCCCCCGCCCCCCCAGATCTCCCCTCCCCCCACAAACACACACTCTGTCCCGGAGCTGCCGGTCGATGGGACAATCCGCTTGGGAATAACAAACGGTGAATGTGAGGAACTAGATCACGGACTGGAAACACTGCGTCTGCCTCTGCCGTGTGCTCAGGACACGGCTTTATTAATGAACTGAAGCACCGAGGTGACCGGATATTTCACCGCTTTGATCACCCGCTCCCTGAATTTCGACTGAGTCACCGCGTAAATAAATGTGTTCGTGCAGCAGCTGAAATCCCTTAGCAATATTCCGAGCCGTCGAAAGATCCGTTCAGAATCATTGAAATTCAACCCTTTTCCTCTGATCTGATAATATACGACATTTAAAGCGTTCGTCATCCACAGGAGGATGAAGCTGCCGGAGAGGGTGAAGAGTAAAACCACAGACCTCCTCCTGCTCTCCATCTCCGGGTCACTGCGGTTCTCCCCCTTGCTCTGACCCTTCAGCCCCTTACGGACCCGACTGGCCACTAAAATGTGTCTGACTGTCAGAGCGTTGAGCAGCAGTATCGCAACGAAAGGGAGGAACGGGGTTAAAACCGTATCAAGCCAGTCATATCCTATCCACCCGGGGTCAGTGAAATAATTGTCCTTGAGCACACAGAACCACGGTACATTGACAATGATCACTGCGGGTTTGTACAAGAAGTAGCGGATAAAGTTTTTCAGACAGAACAGTACGCCGGTTGTTGTTAGAACCACAGCCACAGTTTTCCCGGTGCAATATTTTGTTTTCAGTTTCTGGCAGCAAATGGCAACAAACCGGTCAAAGGTGAAAGTGACGGTGAACCAGACAGAACAGCGTGTGGCTGTGAACATTAGTACAGCAATAACACTGCACACAGGGGTGATGCTCAGAAAACTCCACGGGAAATAATACCTAATGATCTGAGTCAAAATGACCTCGGTGACAACGGTCAGTAGATCCGCCGCTGCCATGGCCACCAGGTAGCGAGTGGTGCAGGTAGAGAGGCCGCACTTTCCCCGGGATAGTATCACAATCGCAACTAAATTTACTGTGTGTGGGGTGGGGGTGGAAGAGAAGGGGGTGGAGACGGGGGATGGGGGATAGAGGGGGGGGAGGGCAAGGGAGATGGGGGAGATTGACGGGGGAGAGACGGGGAAGGGAGAAGGGGGAGGGGGAGGGGAGGGAGGGGAGGAAAAAGGGAACGGGGTGAAGGGGAGGGGGAGGAAGACGGGAGAGGGGGAGGGGCGATGGGGATGTGGGACGGGGACCGGGGGGGGGGGGGGTGAGAGAGAGAGAGAGAGAGAGAAGAGACAGATCAGAGACACTGGTCACACTGTTTCTGACCTGCCGCCTTCAGTACGGAGATAAGATAATGTGTGGACAATCGTCGGCGATAAAAGCGATCTGCATGAACAACAACGATCGGTGCTAATCCCGATTCCAGTCGCTGATGGGGCCGGTTTCACTGACTTAACCGTGACTGGCCAGGAGTCTGGAAACTCAGCATCTGATGGGGCGGAGAAGGATACAGAGAGGAGCAACACACACACACAATACTGGAGGAACTCAGCAGGTCCGGCAGCATCCGTGGAATTGAACAAACTTCGGTTTTGGGCCGAGAATTTTCTACAGGACGAAGCGGTGCCCCAATTTACGACGTGTCTCAGAGGGAAAGCAGGAACAACTCAGTAACCTGAGGCTGAGCGGCTCCGTTAATGGATTAATTCTACAGCGCAGTTCAATTCGATAACTCTCGTCAGCAGGTCCATGGACACTGGTTCAGGTGATCAGACCCAATTATTGACCGACTGGCAGTGATATCCGACTGTGACAGACTCCACAGGGAGACGTGAAACACAGGACCAGGGTTTCTCTCTAATCAATAACTCAGAAACAGTGAACTTTACAATGTAAACCCCTCCCAGTCACAGCTTGCGGGAGAGCTGCCTGTCCCCACACTGGGACAACTCCGGACAAGGTGTCATTGAAGGCAAGAACAACGTTCGAGTGGTGAGTTAGATGAGAGACAGGAGTTTAGCTCCGTTTGTCATTAAATATGAAAAATCAGAGTGTTGAACTGACAGGATCAATATCTCTGACGGATACTTGTACAATGATCATCAAGTTAGAAGCTTGTCAAATGATCATAAACAGACTCACATGGTTAACACACAGAAATACCAAACATGAATTGCTCTGCTCACTCACCAGGAACTCCAATGACGGCAATGAACACGTACAATGTTTTCTCCACATTCAAGTACCTATCGAACAATGCAGGCATTTTCTCTGTCCAGTGACCTGTCCCCACTGTGCTACAGGAGATCTCTCGGAATGAAATGTTAAGACAGAACATGCCTGCGGTTTTAATAGCATTTAGCGACTCCACAGGGACACATTTTAACAGATTTCAAAATAACAGTTTTAAAATTATTAATAAAACAATTATGTCAGGCAGATGCAATCCCCGTGGTGACAGATTGCGATTAAATAATTAACTAGTGCAATGTTTGGACTGTTTGTGTGAATTAGTTTGTCCCAACAAAGGTGACCGAACCTTCAGTGGTTTCTTATCAATTCAATGTGCTCCCACTGTAAATACGTACTTCTATGGAGCCAATTGAGAGACACAGAATATTGAAGTAAATTATGTCATTGTAGCTTGTAAAATTGTATTGAATCACCTACTGCTACCATTCTCTTCGAGAGTATAAACTCTTGGATTAGTTTGTGTTTGGGGAACTCTAACGAGGGGGTCGCCAAGAAAAGATCTGCTTGTGCTGGTGAATAAACACTTTCATATCCACAGAACCCTCCGCATCTTCACTGACTTAGTCACAGTCAGAATATTTCGGTGCTCGTCCAGGACCTACCTTTAACCCTAATACATGATCATAAAGTTGGGGGTTGAGTATGTTTCAATCATATCACCAAGTATGTGTTCAAAAAACACGGCAGAGCGCTGGAGAGGCGGATAAGAAAGTGTAGTTCTGTGTAGCGTGTTTCTGTGTCTCTGTGTGGATCAACCCATTGTCTCTGCCTGACCCTGCCTGACTATACACGTATCCACAGACCTCGAGTTCAATTTATCCCCTCGGTTCAGTCCCTTCTCATCTGTCTCCGTAAACTGCACATGCTCTCGAACTCGTATTTCAAACACTCCACAAAATGGCTGCCTGAACCATTAAAATCAAGAGCAGAGGTCAAAATTCAAAGTGCATTCACGATTAATCTATGTACAAATGAAACAACATTGAGATTCGTCAGAGCTCCAGATCAGCAGACACACTTCCACATTGGATCACCTGAGGGCAAAATCATTTCAAATAGTTCACAAAACGGCTACCTCCACCTTAGAAAATAGCAAGATCAAAAGTTAGTTAATCGCCCTTCCATCCTCATTTCCACAATTTCATAAAAAGCTTTGCCTTCCATAAATACCATCTGCCATAGTACAAATACAGCTGTTACAACATCTATATCTAACTGTGCTTTCCTAATACCATCTTCCAAGCATAATAATGAATTTAATGTCATACCTGCCCATCCATACCTTTACAAGACGGTCAGATAAACACAATCCGAAAAAAATATACAATAGCCCCTTCAATTACATTTCCAAAAAATAATCAAAAGACCGTCCTTCCTCCTGATGAATGGTTTCGGCCTGAAACGTCGTCACCACCTCCTCCCATAGATGCTGTCTGGCCTGCTGAGTTCTGCCAGCATTTTGTGTTTTTATTTATTTCCAGCATCCGCAGATTCACTCGTGTCCTTCAATAAGTATCATTTGCCTTTTCAATATCAAAAATATTGCTATTACAACATCTTTATTGAACTGTGCTTTGCTAATATGAACTTCCAAACCTAAAACTGATTCCAATGTTATTCTACCCGTCCGAATTCCCCTCTGATGAAACATGAAATAGCCTCTTTTATCGAAAGTATAATTCCAACGCTTGATTACCATACATTCCACAAGTTTACTTAAATGAGGCATTAATCATATTGGCCTATAACAAGGAGGATCAGACGAGATCCAGGTTTTAGTACTACAGCCATTTTCCATGAGGAAAGTAGATGGACAAACCTCCAAACACGATTCAAAAAGTTAATACTTTCATAAAAGAAAATGACATACATACCTGTCGAATCATGAATTCCTACTACAAGTTCCTCATACATTTTATTCCTATTCACAACTCTATACCCTGCCCCTTTTCTTATGAAACTGCCAACACCACCCCTCTACCAACTAACCTGTCAAGCCTAACGACAATATAATCCTGCACAGGAATAAAAACCTGAAATGTGCAGGTTTCCTGAACAGATGTAACATTGGAAAAATCTGACAAATCAGAAATAAGCTTCTTAAAGTCTTGACTAATATAAATGAGATTTCTCGCATTTCATTGATATATTTTAATACTATTATCTAAGTTTATAAGTAGACTAGGATACAGATCCCGCACCCAACAAATCTTCATTTAAAGCTTCCCACAAAACACCAGTTACACCAAGATACCTTTCTGCAGCTTTCACAATAGTTTTAATTTCCTCAGTAGGGTGGGATGTCTGATCAGTACAATTCACCACATCCGTTATAAACATCATGAACTTCATTTCATACAGTGAAGTATCTTTGGTGAGAGAACTGTGATGCCGGCATATATCCACTGACGTCACAGTCTGTTCTCTGAGTGGGATCACTTTATCCAGTTTACCTGCTCTACTTGCTGTACTTGTCCTTGAACAGCCCCTTCTGCTCACTGTGTTGTTCTGAACCAATTGAACTGGTCACCTCATGCCTTACTAAATCAATCCCTTCTGCCTACACAAGGAACACATCCCTCCATTCTCCTCACAGTCACGTGGTATCTAATAGCCTCTATCACATCTGCCTCCACCACCCGATATTCACTCCAGGCACCCACCACGATGGGAATGAAAAACAAAACTTGAAACACAAATCTCTTTAAACGTTCTAATACAGGCTTCTAAAATTATTATCTTTTGTAATTGTTTTTAACAACAGCTGTGCCGAAAAAATATACAAAATTAAACTAAATTACAGAAGACTTGAATAGCGGCAAAGCCCAATAAGATGGCGTTCTCCTTTTCCCCTGAAGTGCATGCCCACTGGCATCGCGCATTTCTACTTTGGTGAAAAAATACCGGCTGTCCACTCTGTCTGTGCCTCTCCACCTTCAATCTCCACAGTCCATTCTCGCCCCATGAATATAACTGCAAGGGTATAATGCTGAGCCTTTATAAGATACTAGTCAGGTCACACTTAGAGTATTGTAAACGGTTTTGGGGAACCATATCTCACACAGGATGTGTTGTCAGTGGAGAGGGTCCAAATGAGGTTCCTTTGGGGAATGAAGGGGTTAACATATCAGGAGCATTTGTCAGCTTTGACCCTGTGCTCACTGGAACTCAGAATAATGTGGGGGATCTCAATGAAACCTACAGAATGTTGAAAGAGCCAAATAAGGTGGATGTGAGGAGGATAATTCTTATGGTGGGGAGTTACATACCTCGTGGGTATCTTGTGACTGTATTATGACCATGATGTAATTGATTTCTTGTGAGCATGATGTAGTTATGTTGTGATGGTGGGGTGATGTAATTTTCCCGCCAATGTGAGGTCACGTGATGTAATTTTCCCGCTGGTGTGAGGTCACTTGATGACATGTTCCAATAGGTATTGCGGTTAGTTCTTTGGTTAGTTCGTTAGTTTTGCTGCGTATTCGTCTCATGACGCAGTTTCATTTTAAAGTGGAGTTTTAATTTATATTTTAAGGTGGAAACGCTATTGCCAGCAGTTTCGCCAATCACTGCTAGTTTTTGATGGTACACCTTTGATTTACCTTTACAGCCTAGTATTGGAGAGTGAAGACTTTACCAAAGTATGGGGACCTGAAGAATTCAGTAAAGTTGGTGTCGTTCGGCGGTTCTGTAAAAGATCGACCTTATTGAATCTTCGTTCAGGAATAGTGGCCTGCATCTGTAAGATCAAGAAGGTTTGTGCAGTATTCACCCTGCAGCGAAAAGGTCAGTGAATTTAAGCCGTTTTGTTTCCTTCATCGTGAATCCTTTGGATAAGGCATTGGTCGGCTGGGATCAGCAGTGTTAGAAGAAATCAGTTTTTAGGGACGTCTCTCCTTACTGGCTGTATGAATCACTTGGACTTCCGAATTTACCACTTTAAGACTGTGTTCGAATTTACCACTTTAAGAACTATTCCAGAGTCTGGCTGTTTGTTAAATTGCCGCAGAGAAGTTAACTTCTGGTTAAGTTAGTCGTTTGTTTACATTTCGCTTTTGTTGAGCAGAGTTTAATAAATTTTATGTTTGTTTTTAAAACATGATTCCATTCTATACTCTTTGTTGCCCACCACATAAAAGAAACTGCTGACACTTGAAGAGGATGTTGAAGGTACAATTAATCTCTACAAAGTGCTATCCTTATCCAATGAAAAAGATGATTAAAAGGATTATCAGTCTAGAAAATAGAAACAGGAGAAATAATTTGCGAATTCTGGGTCTTGAAGAACATCTTGGCAAACTTTCTGAAACAGTTTCTCCCTGTTTAATTCACTTCTGAGCTGAAGCTCGATGAAGCGTATCGCTCGCCGACTTCGAAGCCATTGTCGTCGGCAGCGAGACCCAGCTCGGTCATTCTAAGTTTTCATGAATTTCGTATCAGGGAACTTTAAATTTGCCAAACCAGGAGACTAGGAATGATCGATTTCCGTGGATACAAGGTCAGATTTGTGGAAGACAATTCGGCTGAACGTATGAAATATAAAGAAGTTATATCAGAACTTTACAATAAATGATTTATACCAACCCTTCCGTTTCCCGCCCGTCTGAATATTGTTTTGACGAATGGATTGCAAAGAAGAATAAAGTCGGTTGAAGACGCAAAAGAGTTTCTGAAGGCTGAAGTCTAAAACTTATATTTCATAATTGATCAACTTTTTCTTCTGTTAGTGTGAATTTGAAGTAAGGTCTCAATAAGCTTACGTTTTGGCTTTACACATACCGTCTTTTGTTATATTTTTGATACTCTTTTATTCTATCCCTTTCTGAGGCTTTATTTTAATATAGTTTTCTTTGAATTTGTTTAATTTGACCCTTTATATTTTTGAATACGGAGTTATTTTTTCTTTTTATGTTGTGTCTTGGTAGGGACGTAATTGACCTTGAAGGACCGGAGTTTCTGTCAACAGGATATTCTGGGGAGGGAACTTAGATGTTGTCTCAGTGACTGGCTGTTGGTCAGCCATCTGGCTTTGTGTGGGGGATGGGTTACGGCCTATTTTTTTCTGGGAGCTGTGTTGGGTTGATTATATGATTGCCTGTTTGACTACCTTACCTTACGGTTTGCTTTCTAATTTTAATAACTCTTGGCAAGATCTTTTAATTGCATGATGATTTGTTTGTAAAATGTTTCGAAATATTAACTTATTTAGTTTGAATGTGTAAAGGCTGAATCATCCCATTAAACGGAACAAAGTGTTTGCTTATATTAAGAAAAATAAAAGCACTCATTATTTTCTAACAAGAAAGGCACATACGCAGCTGTGATAGTTTATGTGTTTTTACTCGGTGGAAGGGTATGCAATTCCAGTCTCCGTTTAATGCAAAATCACTTGGAGTTTCAATTTTTGTAGATAATACCGTTTCCTTTGTTCAGTATAAAGTTGTTTCGGATCCTAATGGTCGATTTGTTATTCTATTAGACAGTTTAGACAATAAATTGATTGTTTTTGCTAATATATATGCCCCCAACGTAGACGATCCAGGATTTTTTGAACGTCTATTTTCGTTTTTGCCAGATCTGTGTACTTACCGTCTCCTAATAGGAGGGGATTTTAACTGCCGGTTAGATCCAGTATTAGATCGCACATCTGTCAAATCAGCCACACTTAATAAATCAGCTTTGTTTATCCAATCCTTTCTAACTAAATGCAGGATAGTTGATACTTGGCGTTCTCTTCATCTGACGGACAGGGAGTATTCCTTTTTTTTCTCACATGTCCATCATTCTTATACCAGGACTTTTTACTTGCCAGTCGAATGATTCCATTGATTCGATCGATCGAATATAAAGAGATTGCTATATCTGACCACTCTCCTGTACTACTATCTCTAAATCTTCCTGGTCCTATCCCTATCAGTAGATTTTGGCGATTTAATTTATCTGATGAGGACCTTTTAACACTTATGAAGAATCAAATTACTCTTTTTTTTTTGAAGAATAAACGTTGGAAGTGAAGTCTATTCTTATTATATGGGATACATTTAAAGCATATATTCGGAGTGAAATTATTTCTTATACTAACCTCATTACAAAAGCTAACAAAGAGAGAAGCGAACTAACTAATCAGTTGAAACAACTGGATCGTAAGTATGCTACGGTACCTGATCCTGAAACATGTAAGGGACATATTGAAACCAAAACTAAATATGATCTCCTTTTAACTATTCCATTTGAAAGACAGCTTTTAAAAGATAGAGGTCAATTTTATACTCACGGAGATAAAACTGGTAAGCTACTGGCTAATAAATTAAAGCCATTTATACCCAAGCGGCAAATTAAAGAAATATGTAAAATTAATGAGGATTTGACAACTGATCACTTTGAAATGAATGACACTTTTAGGGAATTTTATTCCAAATGGTATAGTTCTGACTCTGTGAACGATAACATTACGATGAATATTTTTTAGATCAAATAAATATTCCTAATCTTTGATGGATAATTGTAGGCAATTGGATCTACCCATCTCCCAGGAGGACATTGCTCAGGCTATTCGAGAATTGCATTCTGGGAAATCCTCAGCAACTGTTGGATTCTCTGGAGAGTTTTGTAAGGCTTTTCCCTCCTTGATAATACTACACTTATGTTCTACCCTTAAAGATTCCTTCAAGGTAGGAAGACTACCGCAGTCTTTTTATGAAGCTTCCATTTCGCTTATTCTCACAAAGAATGGGAATCCTACTGAATGCTCTTCACATAGACCTATCTCTTTACTTAATTTTGATACTAAATTTTTTTCTGAAGTGTTGGCTCGCAGACTTGAAAATGTTATATCTTCTATAGTTTCGGATGATCAAACAGGAATTATTAAAAATCGATATTCCCATTTTAATATACGGAGTTTGTTAAATGCTATTCATTCTCCATCTAAGGAAATATCGGAATGTGTGTTATCTTTGGATGTGGAGAACGCCTTTGACAGAGTTGAATTGAATTATCTTTTTACATCCTTTGAAAAATTTAATTTTGGAACTAATTTTATTCATTGGATTAAATTTATCTATTTTCCTCCGCTCAGGTTCTTATTAATCTTCAGAATTCTAAACCCTTTAAACTCCAACACGGAACTAGACAAGGTTGTCCTTTGAGCACTCTGCTTTTTGATTTGGCTTTAGAACCCTGAGCAATTGTTTCCCGAGAATCTAAAAAGATTACTGGTATTTTAAGGAGAGGTTCTATCCATAATGTGTCGCTCTATGCTGATGACTTATTCCTTTCTATATCTAATGTTACAAACTCTTTACCATTTGTGTTCTGTTTATTGACTAATTCCAGACAGTTCTCAGGATAGAAATTAAATTTACTTAGGAGTCAACTGTTTAACTGTTTCCTTTAAACTATTTAATACCAACTGATATTAACCTTCCTTTTAAAATTTTAAGAAAACAATTTACGAAATTACGTTACAAAAACGATTAAAAAAAATGAATTATGATTTTAAAAAAGCGCTTTCTAATTGGTCGCCTATCTCTTTATCACTGATTGGCCGAATTAATTCTATTAAAATTAATAGCTTACCTAAATTTATATACCTTTTTCAAGCTGTACTTGTTTTTATTCCCGAATCTTTTTTTTGATTTTTTGGATTCATTTCTTTCTTCCTATATATGGAAGAAAAAAAAACCTCGAATGAATAAAGCTTACCTTCAAAAAACCAAACAGAATGGAGGCTTTGCCTTACACAATTTTAGATTATATTCTTGGGCAGTTAATATAAGAAATATTACGTTCTGGATATATTACATTAACCATGAGATTTGCCCTGTATGGGTTTCTCTGGAAGTCAACTCTGTTATGAAATTTTCCATTACTTCTTTACTTGGATCCTCGCTTCCTTTATCTTTAAATAAACTAACTGACAATGTGGTGGTCAAACATACTTTGAGCATTTAGTTACAGTTTAGAAAACATTTTGGTTTATTGAGCTCTCTCTCGAATCCCATCTTTTCTAATTGTTGTTTTAAACTATGTTTAATTGACCTATCTTTTATAGAATGGGATAGATTGGGTATTAAACGATTTCAGGATTTGTTCGATGGAATCTTTTTTCTTTTGTACAAATTTCAACGACATTTAACCTTTTTTCGATACTTACAGATGAGAGAGTTTTTAAGATCTCAACTACATACGTTTCCTACATGTCAAATAAGAATATAATAGATACATTTTTTAATCTGAGACCCTTTATAACAGTTCAATATCTTACATTTACTGTTTGCTGCTGGGACTGAAAAAGGAATCTTTAGGTAAAATTAACGGAGACTGGGTAAAGGGTTTACTGATTTATATATCTGAAGAGAGCTGGAAGAGTATTTTAAAATTGATTAATTCTTCATCATTATGTGCTCGTCACTCTTTGTGACAGTACAAAGTGGTGCATAGAGTTCATATGTCTGAAGACAAGCTCTCTCGTTTCTCCGCAGTTATTGCCCCCTTACTGTGATAGATGTACTAATGCAGTGGCCACACTAACTCATATGTTTTGGACTTGTCCGAGCCATGAAACACTATGTAAAGACGTATTTCAAACTTTTTCTGTACTTTTCAATGTTAGTTTGGTATTGTTGAGAATAGTATTACAAAACAGAAGCCACCTAATTTGCGGGTATTGGCCTTTATGTCTCTTATGGTCAGGAGGGCGATCTTGCTCAAATGGAAGGAGGCTGCTGCGCCCACTCATGTTCAATTGCTATCTGAATTATGTTGTGCCGTGATCTAGAGAAGATTCGTTGTTCGATTTCTGAATCTAAACATGATTTTCTAATGTTATAGGGACACTTTCTGAGTTATTTTTATAATCTTTGAACTGTTAATAAAGTATGGATCTGAGCCATTATTAATATTAACATTTTATGGTAAGGATTTTTTTTCTCTTTTTTTCACTAACCAGCTCATTTTGGTAGTGGGGGTAGACATTTTTTAAAATAAAATACAACTATTTTATTTTATTTCATTTTGTAATTCAACCTTATTCTACATGATTGATTTGGTACATGGGATTTTGTGGTCATATTCCTGTGAATTAAATGTAATATAATTCGATTTACCTGGATTCCTATAAATTTTGTATTCGTGTTCATGAAATTTATAGAATATTAATAACAATATTGAAAGAGAAATACGAACCCTTTACAAGCTAAATTTCATGGTCCTTATGAGATTATGTCTAAAGTTAATGATGTGGATTATGTGATTAAAAATACCAGAACGAAGAAGGTCAACACAGCTTTGTCATATAAATATGATAGAACCGTATTATGAGAAACAGTCCGCTACTGTTGTGGTTAATAGTATCGAGCCTGATCCCACTGGGAACTTATTGGATGATTCATCTGAACTTCATTTTAAACCCAGCATTATTTCTGCCAGATTACCAAACTCAACAATTATGGAAAATATTGATGAGAAATTAGCTCATTTACAGCGAGAGCAGAGGCAGCAGATGAAGCAGTTACTTCTCAAATATAGGGATTTATTTCCAGACGCTCCTAAAAGAACCACAGTAGCTTCACATGAGGTAGATGTTGGACATACCAAACTCATAAAGCAACATCCATATCGGATGAACATGGAAAACTGTGAACTTTCTGAACAAGAAATTAAGTTTATGCTAGAGAATAATATTATTAGACCTTCTAATTCGAATTGGAGTTCACCTTGTGTTATGGTGCCTAAGTCAGACGGTAGTATTCGGTTTTGTACTGATTACAGGAAGGTGAATGCTGTAATAAAAATTGAGGCGTATCCAATCCCTAGGGTGGATGACTGTGTGGACAAAGTTGTACAAGCAAAGATTGATTTGTTAAAAGGGTATTGGTGTGTTCCATTGGCGGATAGAGGTAGATAAATTTCTGCATCTGTAACACCATCTGGGTTATATGAATATGATATTCTTTCTTTTGGGATGAAGAATGCTCAATGTACTTTCCAGCGGATGATTAATTCTGTGATTCAGGGGTTAAAAGATACAGATGCCTATATTGATGATTTAGTTACCGGAATTGATACTTGAGGCACACATATTACTGCGGTAGAGAAATTATTTGAAAGGCTTTCAAAAGCTAACTTAACTACTAACGTAGCTGAAAGTGAATTTGGACATACCACTGTGACTTACCTTGTTTATGTTGTGGTTCAAGGTAAGGTAGCTCCTGTTCAGGTAATCTTAAAGTTACCCACTCCATCTGGTAAAAAGACTCTCAGAATTTTGCTGACATTGCCCTTCCATTATCCAACCTCTTCAAGAAAGATGAAAAGTTTGTGTGGGCAGTGCTCTGTCAGGAGGAGTTTGATAAACTGAAAACTAGGCTATGTCATCAACCTGTGCTCAGGTCACCTGACTTTGAAAAAAAAAATTCATTAGCTGTAGATGCTAGTGATGAGGCTGCAGGAGCAGTGATACTTCAAAGGGATGAGGGTGACGAGGTTGATCGTCCAGTAGCTTACTTTTCTAAGAAATTTAATAAGCATCAAAGAAACTATTCAACTATAGAAAAGGAATTATTATCCCTTGTTTTGGCTTTACAACGTTTTGATGTGTATGTTGGTAAAACTCAGAAACCACTCGTAGTTTACACTGATCACAATCCGTTAGTGTTTTTGAGTAAGATGAAAAACAAAAATAGAAGAATACTCAATAGGAATTTGATTTTACAGGAGTAAAATATTTCGATAACTCATATTAAAGGCAAAGATAATGTGATTGCTGACTGTCTATCTAGATGTTAAATGTACCATGTAAGTTTTTTTACCGAGTGGTATTTTAACATTTGTAGCACTCCTACTGTATATTAGTTTGCAAGGTGTTGTATGATAATACTATGTATATTCTGTATGTTGTAGATTTTATATATTTGTATTTTTTGTGTAAATAGTTGTTAAAAAATTTGTTCATAACACACCAAAATTTGCCATTTTTGGAGGAGGCGTTACATACTCCGTGGGTATCTTGTGACTGTCTTATGACGATGACGTAATTGAGTATCTTGTGATGGTGGGATGATGTGATTTTTCCGCCAGTGTGAGGTCACATGACGTAATTTTCCCGCCGGTGTGGGGTCATGTGATGACATGCTCCAACAGGTATATAAGGGAAAACCCCTGTTTTGACGCAGTTAGTTTGTTGGTTAGTTCGGTAGTTAGTTTTTCTGCGTTTTCGTCTCACGGCTCAGTTTCATTTTAAAGTGTAATTCTTACTTTAAATTTTAAGGTGGAAACGTTCTTTCCGGCAGTTCCACCAATAGCTGCCAGTTTTTTTTTTGTACACCTTTGTTACCTCTATGATCTCGTATTGGAGAGTGAAGGCCTTACCAAAGTACGAGAACCCGAAGGATTGAGTAAAGTTGGTGTCATTCGGCGGTTCTGTAAAGCATCGATCTTATTGAATCTTAGTTGAGGAATAGTGACCTGTATCTGAGATAACCATTGCAAGAGCAGGAAGATCTGTGCAATTTTCATCCACCAGCAAGAAAAAAAGGTCAGTTCCTTTAAGCCGTTTTATTTCCTTCATCGTGAACCCTTGGGACGAGGCGTCTCTCGGCTGGGATCAGCAGTAACGTCACGTCTTTGAAGAAATCAATTTTCAGGGAAGTCTCTCCTTACGGACTGTATAAATCACTTGGACTTTCGAATTTACCACTTTAGGACTGTGTTCGAATTTACCACTTTAAGAACTATTCCAGAGATTGGCTATTTGTTAAATTGCCATATAGCAGTTATCACCCGGTTAAGTTAGTCATTTGTTTACTTTTCACTTTTGTTGATTAGAGTTTAATAAATGTTTATGTTTGTTTATAAAACCTGACTCAATTCCATATTCATTGTTGCTGACCACATAACAGCTGTTTAATACAAATGGTCAGTCTATGCTTTGGCTGTCATCTGTTCTGCCGGTGGCTGCTCCAGTGCATATCAACCTCCTCTCAGTGACACAGTGAACAATGATCAATTACATGGTGGCTGTCAATACACACTCAGCATATAGCAAAGAACTGTGGGCTATGTTTCCAAGTCCCATCAGCCCTGTGCTAGAACCCAAACATATCCTGGCCTGAGGACCTGGACCAGTTAAAGTAACAGTTCATCTGTATTTCATTGAAGATCACAGTTAAACGGGACACATCCATTTCTACATGTGCCAGGACACCCATACAGACTCAGCAGCTTGAATGTTTGTGGCGACCACATCTGTCCGGGAAAGGACAAGAGCTAATCCAACCGACACCATTCGGTCTCTCAGTGGTTTTATCTTTTTCCCGTTGTCAAGCAGCTTCTTGCAGTGAGAGGCGTGAATCCACGACGGCCTTTCTCCCACCATGATTAGTGACCAGCAATACCGGAAATGGTACTTCAAACCGAGGTTCCAAACACATCTCCCTTTTAAATGTCCGCACCACCACGTAGGCACCGGTTCACTGTGGTAGCATTTGACGGTCTCTACAGTTTGCTGGGCCTCTCTTACCTGTTGATGATATTTAGTGATTTTTAAAGACAATACCATAATTGAACATGCTCTCATCCAAGTGGTGTACATGCACTTGTTTAATTCCTGATGGAGCATCAGACGGCAGTCCCGTTGTGGGGACAGCCCAATGGTTCCATTGGCAGTGGCTTCTGTAGTCATCAGAACCAAATGCAGCTCCTATTTCCACTTTAGTCTCATTTCCTCACAAATCTTCATAAGTATGTTCTTAATGATTCCGTTCATATTTTCGACTCGTACCTCTGACTGTGGATGGGAGCGACAATGGAAATTTTGACCCGCTTGTTAGGCTTTGCATCCATCTTCAATGACTTTACCAGTGAAATGAGTACCGTTGTCACTGGATAGTTTCCAGGGGATCCCAGATCGCGGGTTACTTCCTTTAACAAACATTTCGTTGCTGTAGCTGCATCATTTTTTCTACAAACAAATGCTTCAGCCCATCGTGAGAACACATAAATAATGTCTAATACATTCTGATACCCAAAGTGGGAGATGTCTTCAGAACCAACTGCATAAGTCGCTTGCCTCTGACACCACAAGGGTGGGCCTGACAATACCTGCACAATCGAAAATCCATTGTCTACAATATCAGATATCATTCTTTGAAAGTGTTTCAATTCTCTATGAGTCGTTCGCTGCGGGATTTAACAGAACTCTTAATCAATGTCCTTCTGTTCTGGGTTAGGGTATATTCTAGATAAGTAACTTCTGGTTGCAGAAACTAATTTCTGCTTTGATACTTTTTGAACTTTCATAGCTAGCTTATGTAAAAGATAGAGGGAGCCCTGATCGCAAGTTTCCTTACTTGCGGTGGACAACAGGGCGTCATCTACGCACTGTATTAGACTGGTGCCAACCAGAAAATTCTTTACCTTTTTCCCATTTGCGATTTACATAACAAAACACTGATTCCATCAAAACTATTTACAAAACAATCACAAATTCAGAACAAAGATGTCAAAAGTCTTGAACTTCTTTTCTGCTCTATAGAAGAAAAATATCTTGTTAGTTAAGCAACTTTTAGGATTACTCTCAAATTATTCCAATTAAAAAAAAATTGTTAGTTTCAAATTCCCAAACGTAAAGGTACACCAATGAGTAATTTTCTCCTGAAATGTAGGCATCTATATCCGAATACAGAAGCATGGATTTCCATCTGCTAAACCGGGATTGCACATTGCCTGTGTGGAATTCGTGTGTCTTTAATATGAATTACATGGAAAACAAAAAAGGAAACACAAAGAAACACACACACACACTGAGACAAGACAGCACAAAAATCCATGTTTGTATCATTCCTTCATTCATTTCATTTCATGTAATATCAGAATATGTATGCAGTGCACAATCCTGTGATTCTTCTTCACCAGATAGTCTCGAAACCAGGATAAGGAAGAACAGCAACACGATCAGCAACTCTTCTTCCGCACCAAATGCACAAAAACAAATAAAAACAGAACAGAAACGTTGTCCCCTGCAGCTGTTGTGCGCCACAAAAATAATTGCAAAACTTAAAACTACCAGTTCATTTTCACACGTTATAAAGAAACAGGGACGGGAGTTACTGCTGCGTAAGGCTCTGACACAATAATACTTTTTAAACACAAAAGTGAATTCAAGTCAGAATAAAATATTTACCTTGATCACCTTATTTCTTTTGTCTTTCGAAGCCCGAGATTCATTCGAACTCTCTCTTAACAACGACTGAGCAAACACAGAACAACGTTTCCTCTCCCACGCTCACTCACAGAAACACACACACACACACCCACACACACACGCACGCACGCACACACGCGCGCGCGCGCACACACACACACACACACACACACACACACACACACACACACACACACACACACACACACACACGGTTCATCAGTTCAGCAGTGTGCTTATCACTTATAATGAGAAAGCCATCTCCACACCTCAGAATAGATGGACCTTTCACAGCTTACAAAGTTCGCTTTCATACAAGTGTTCTGGGTGCCAGCTCCCCTACTTAGCGACTGCAATACTTTTATTCAAGGACACGCAATGTGGAGACCTTTCCAGTTCCACAATGAACAATGATCAGAGCATCACATGAGTCCTTCCACACCCTCACTTAGCATACAGCAAAGCACTCTGGGATTATGCAGGGTCCATTTATCACATAACAAGATTAAATACCTTAAAAATCTGAACGTTTCGAATATATCTGATCGGTACTCAACTTCCACACTTATGAATGTCAATTAAATTCATTTATAATAACCGTATCTTGTATTTCCCAATGTGTTGCA
Organism: Hemitrygon akajei; assembly: GCF_048418815.1. Taxonomy (NCBI): domain Eukaryota; kingdom Metazoa; phylum Chordata; class Chondrichthyes; order Myliobatiformes; family Dasyatidae; genus Hemitrygon; species Hemitrygon akajei. The sequence goes on from NW_027331953.1 coordinate 4,841,515, forward strand.
TTGTACGTAGCCATGTTTAGGGTGGTTCCAGAGTCTCCTGCATTCCAAAGACATTTTACGCGGTGGATTCCTACTTTAGTTTCTACAAGGGGTCCAGCTCCAACCATGTGGTGAACACACATACAATTTGGACTCCCCCAAGGTAACTCTGGATACAAGTCGTGGCCTTTCATCAGCATGATGGGCATCGCATTTTAGGTAACGCTGTTGACCTTCCAGGGGCAATGGGCCATTGTTACATCCTGATAGGTCCCAACTGGATTGTGGGCAATCAATGGCAAAATAAACTTCCTGTCCGGAATTCCATAATTTCTTTGGTGATTCGTAACAGTGGGAACGTAAGTACGATATTCCAACCGTGTGTTCGACTACCTAGCCATTAGGCGGCGCTGTTGAGCTCATGCTGATCGGCACCCCCGTCTCCCTTCGTTCTGCCTCTGCACACCTTGTTCTGTTATAGGGTTGTTTTAGAACCCTGTTTCCCCTTACCCTCCTCTGTACCTTTCTCCCTCACTCCCTTTTCCCTCTGTTGCATCATCCTTCTGAGAGCCCATGCTTCAGTATGTGTGGGATTTAAATAGAACACACATTTCACATACCCTTCTGCTCTCCTCGGTACTGTGCGATACCAAGTTCCTCGGCCAGTTCCTACTCTGGATACGCAGAATTTGACTCCGTGACAGAGTAGGACCCAAAACACTCGAGAAAACCGGTCACAACCTCATCACAAATATAGAAGGTTCCTTCCTTTCTACTGTCTGCAGTTATGCAAAATCCCCACTGTCACCTCTATTAGTCCAGCAGCTTCTAATGGTGCCTTCTGTACATCAGCCAGTGTCCCCTGAGCGGGTGCCTGTTCCTCCGGCAGGGCTGAAGGAAAAGCTGAAGTTAGACTGAGAAGGGTAAGCTTAACTTCCTCTATTTCATATAAACCGTGAGTTTTCCTGTCTGCTGAATGCACTGGAAAAGTATCGGAGAATTATCTCTCATTCACAGCTACAGCACTCAATTGGGCCACGTCAAAAGGGACAGAATACCGTGTCACACACGCCCCACACCCACGGCTCTGGTGTCTCCTGCAGTCCCTCCATTACTACAGGCGCCATTGGGGCACTGAGTGTTGAAGGTTCCACCTAATCTCGGAAAGACCTGCTGGGAGGCGGGCCACTTCCCCAGTAATCCTGGTTTTTATACTGTTAGTCCCGGAGTGCAGGGACAAAGGATGGCAGACGTGGCTGTTCCTCATGGAGATCGACTGTAGTGGGTTCCCGGCACGGCCAGCATGGAGGTTGCTGTCTGTGCTGGGCCTTGATGAAAAGAGCAAGCAGCTGGCAGGATGGGGGAGGAAGCAGAAAGAGCCCCTGACTGGGTAGGGAGTTGGAGAGAGGGGTTGAGCTGGAGGTCAGGAACAGATGGGCAGTGACTTGGCCCTCACTTCTGATCCACCAGCTGGACAGTGTAGTGGTTAAGGGTTGAAACACACTATGAAAGTTGGGCACTACCTGACCAATTCTGCCCCTGGCCAAAGGCTACGATTACCTCATCAGGTGACTGAAGAGAGCGACCCGGTGTGTGATACAAGCGTCGCTTCATACGCTAAATCACCCCAATCTGCATCACCATCATCGTCAGTGCTCGCACATATCACTCCTCTCCGAGCTGAGAGTTCACTTTGCAGATTTTCCATCTGTTTTAAACACTTCCGATCAGCGCAGCCTTTCCTCTCAGCTGCCGATTTCTTCATGACATTCACAACAGCCGTAAGTCCCGACCCTGACTTTTCCTTTCTCTAATTCTGTATCCGCCTGTTTATACTCCTCTTCAGTTTTCTCATTTTCTCTTGTTAACGGTTCACACTGAGCCTGAAACTGACTCATGTGGATCAAATTCGCCTGATCCTGCTCCCTCAGATTTTCATTTTTCTCCTCTAACTCTTCCCTACACTTACACAATTCATCTGCCAGTTTCAGTTTTCTCTCTTCACTTCAATTAGATCATCCAACAAACAGCACATTACATTTTTAAACCCTTATAATTTCTTTAATGTATTTTCACTGACTATTTTCCACAATCCTTCCTCCAGAGTCCCTGACCCTCGATTCTCAAACTTTCCTAACCACTCCTCATAATCTGACCAGTTCCTTCATAATTAACCATGAAAGTAATCTCTGAAATCCTCGGAATTCCTGGGTTCTTCCTGTCCCTTACCTTTCACAGTTTAATATCCTAACCTGCTGTGTGATTCAACTCGTCACCAGGGTCCCAGACCACTTTTCTTTCTTTTCGAGTGCACCCCAGGGCGCGAAAATACGTCCACCGTTAATCAACTGAGATCTGTTTGGAAACTCACCAGGCAACTCATAATTAATCAAACCTCACACTTTTTTGTTCCTGCACAAACAGCAAAGTAACTGTGTTGACTCCAGGCCAAAAACTTAAAACATGAATTCCACTATTCCTTCTGTATTAATACACACCCAGACCACTTTTCAAATTCACAACACTGAAACAGGGGATCCCATTTTGTACCAATGATTGATCCTTTCTTCTCTCAGTCCCTTCCGTGGGGATTCTTCCCTGTGATAGCTAGTCTCAGGAGTTATCACAGCTGCGCATTTGAAACTCTTAACTTGCTAAAGATTGTTAAATTGTTAGGCTGATGACTAACAGATTTCCATTGGATATAGTCCAAGGGCTACACAACTTCATGACGAAGGTAATTTATTTTGTTCTCCTCAACTTTGGTTCCAACCAGAAAAACTGTGTTGCTCAGACTCTCAGCAGAAATATCGAGATTCCTTCTGCAGACCTACCACTGTACATAATACACACCTTATCTCAGAGTGACTTCAGGTTCAGAGATAACGAGATTCCTTCTGCAGACCTGCCACTGTACATAATACACACCTTATCTCAGAGTGACTTCAGGTTCAGAGATAACGAGATTCCTTCTGCAGACCTGCCACTGTACATAATACACACCTTATCTCAGAGTGACTTCAGGTTCAGAGATAACGAGATTCCTTCTGCAGACCTGCCACTGTACATAATACACACCTTATCTCAGAGTGACTTCAGGTTCAGAGATAACGAGATTCCTTCTGCAGACCTGCCACTGTAAATAATACACACCTTATCTCAGTGACTTCAGGTTCAGAGATAACGAGATTACCTCTGCAGACCTGCCACTGTACATAATACACACCTTATCTCAGAGTGACTTCAGGTTCAGAGATAACGAGATTACCTCTGCAGACCTGCCACTGTACATAATACACACATTATGTGACAGTGTACATGTGAGTTTATCTGAGTTATGACAGTTTATGTGAGAGTGATTTCAGGCTTACAATGGGAATACCAGAAACTTCTTGTGTTCAGTTGATCTGATTACGATATCCCATAGCAATCAGTTCACAAAATGGGGGTTAGAGAGCAGCTTCACAAAATGGCAGCCTCTATTCCTTCGACCTCATGGCAAAAACACAGACAATTGAACACTCTACTTCCACTGTCATTGACCCATTCAAGTTCGATATTTTCTTGCATTCGTTAATTAATTCCTGACCCACAGTGGTGTATTTTGGTGCAGAGCAGTCAGGATGGGATGCTCCTCCTGTCAGATGTGGGAACTCTGGACATCTGACAGTTTTCCAATGACTATTTGCAGGAAGTGCACCCAATCACAGCGCCTGACTGACTGGTTCAGGGAGTTGGATGTAGTCAGGAACATTAGGGAGCCTGAAGATACTATCAATGAAACATCTGAAGAGGTGGCCACACCCAGAGTACAAGCTTCGGATAGGAGAAGCGTGACCACCAGCAGAGGTAAGGGTCATTAGGGAGACAGTGCGGGGCTGTCCTGTGGGCGTTCTCCTCAGCAGAACACCTTGTTGGATACTGCTGGGTGGGTGGTGGTTGACCCATTGGGGCATGGAAGCAACAGAAAGGCCGGCAGCACTGTCCACTCTGAAGCTTAATTTAGGCCTTGTTGCAGTTATAGGAGATGATAGTCAAGGGAGAGAAAGGAGATTCTGTTGATGTGGACGGGATTTAAATTAGAACTGATTTCTGCGTCACAGATCCAAACCATTAAACTCCAGTCCCATTAAACGTTAAAATTAGCTGAGGAATACCTCCCACGCCCAGTGACCAGAGTGCAGAACTGGGTTTGATAAACAGCAGCAATAATTACCGAGTTCGGCACCAACAGCCACTTTTGAACTTGATTCAGTAACTGTGATGGTGAAATATCCAGCCTGTAGCCTGTCGCCTGTTTAACCAGTTTCCCCAGTGTGAACTCGGTAGTGTGTCACAAGGTGGGATGATTGAGAGAATCTCCTCCCACATTCGGAGCAGGAGAATGGCCTCTCCCCAGTGTGGACTCGTCGGTGTGTCTGTAAGTCGGATGACTGACTGAATCTCTTTCCACATTCAGAACAGGCGTACGGCCTCTCTCCAGTGTGAATACGCTGATGTACCATCAGTTGGGATGACTGAGTAAATCCCCTTCCACAGTCTGAGCAGGTGAACGGTCTCTCCCCAGTGTGAACTCGTTGATGCACCTTTAGTTGATATGACCGAATAAACCCTTTCCCACAATCTGAGCAGATGAACAGCCTCTCCGCACTGTGAATTCGCTGATGTGTCTTCAGTTCAACTGACCGAGTAAATGCCTTCCCACAGTCTGAGCAGGTGAATGGCCTCTCTCCAGTGTGGACTCGCTGGTGCACCTGTCGGTCAGATAAATGAATAAATCTCTTCCCACATTCAGAGCAGGAAAATGGCCTCTCCCCAGTGTGAATTCGCTGATGTACCATCACTTGAGATGACCGAGTAAATGCCTTCCCACAGTCTGAGCAGGTGAACGGCCTCTCCCCAGTATGAACTCGCCGGTGGGCCTGTAGCCTGGATGAGTCAGTGAATTTCTTCCCACAGCCTGAGCACGTGAGCGGCCTCTCTCCAGTGTGAATTCGCTGATGTACCTTCAGTACAGAAGACTGAGTGAATCCTTTCCCACAGTCTGAGCAGGTGAACGGCCTCTCCCCAGTGTGAACAAGCTGATGTACCTTCAGTTGAGATGACCGAATAAACCCTTTCCCACAGTCTGAACAGGTGAAAGGCCTCTCCCCAGTGTGAGTTCGCTGATGTATCTTCAGTTCAGATGACCAAGTGAATCCCTTCCCACAGTCTGAGCAGATGAATGGTTTCTCCCCAGTGTAAACTGACTGGTGTCTCTGCAGTTGAGATGACTGAGTGAATCCCTTCCCACAGTCTGAGCAGGTGAACGGCTTCGCGCCAGTGTGAACTTGCTGGTGTGCATGCAGGTCAGATGTGTGAGTGAAGGGTGAATCCCTTCCCACACTTCTTTGTCAATTCATACGTCAAATGTCAGATGTAGTAAAACCCCTTGCACAATCAATGAGTTGAAGAACTGATCTCCAGTGAACAAATGCTGGTGTGTTCTCAGCTCCCCGGTTCCAGTGGATTTCACTGAGTTACAACAGAAAACTTCATCTCAGACACAAAGTACTTTTCCAGCTGTGATGACATAATTCTTCATCTCCAAGTATCAACAGTGATACATTGTTAAATATCAAGTAACTCCTTAAATATCTGGGCAGAAACAGCATACTGACATGTTGTTCTGTTTAAAATTCCCGTACACAATTTTTGTCATTTCTAACCTGTAAAAAAGATTTACAAAAGACATCAATGAATGAAAGTCATCATTCAGAGAAGTGTATGGTCATCCACTTTGTTAGAAGCAATGAGAGTGCAGACTGTTTTTTCAATAGAGAGGAAATAATGTTGAAGAGTACGAGAATATAAAAGCAAGGATGTGTTGTTGAGTATTTATAAAGTGTGGCCTCACTTGGACTGTTGAGAGCAGATTCAGGTCCCTTATCTAGAACTCATGTACTTACATTGCAGAGCGTTCAAAGGAAGTTTACAAAAATATTTCTGTAATTATAAGGTTTGTCAGATGAAGAACATTTGATGGCTCGGGGCCTCTACTCACTGGAGTTTAGAATAATGAAGGGGCCCTCATTGAAATCTATCGAACATTGAGTAGTCTCGATAGAGTGGATGTGGAGAGTATGTTTACTAGAGTGGGGGAGTCTGAGACCAGAGGACACAGCCTCAAAATCGAGCTTTGTTCTTTCAGAATGGAGATGAGGAGGAATTTCTTTAACCGGAGCGTGGTGAATCTGTGGAATTTGTTGTTATGAGTTGCTCTGGAGGCCAAGTAATTGGGTATATTTTAGGGAAGAGGGTGATGGATTCTTGATTAGTCAGGGATGAAGGGATATGGGGAGAAGGCAGGAGAGTGGGGCTGAGAGGGAAATGGATCAGCTGTAATGAAATGCTGGAGCAGACTCGATGGGCCAAACGACCTCATTCTACTCCTGTATCTGATTAGTTTTCACAGCCGATATATTATGAGATAATTTTAGTTTCCTTTCTGAGCTCTGACATCACACTGTTACAGCGAGGATCAACCCAAGTTGGGGGAAAAACTCACCTCTTAACTGTTCACGGTACCAGCAACTGGTCTGTCCATCGAATTCCCCGACAGTTTTCCTGTCTGTGTGAGAATGGGACATTCAATCTGTGACTTGGCCCAGTCTGATTCCTTCCATTAGTATTATTCTCTGTCCCATGTTATTCTGAGCTGCGCAGTAACTGAAATCCTCCCACAAAGAGAGCCTTTGTTGCTGCACAGCTGGTATTTTGTTTGTGCCGTGCTGTTTTCAGGCTGTGTTAACATTTAACCTTCAGACAAATGGTCGGTCCATACGATGTGAGAAAAATAAATTAGAGAAAACATTGGTATTATTTCAAGTTCTGGTCATGTGCTACAGCACTACAAAGAGCATGTGATGTTACACGGCAAACCCTGCAGAGTTTCAAATTACTCTGCCCCTCCGCACAGGTGACTGACGGTGGAGAGCCCATCAGAGGCAATGCCAATGAACATGATGGGGAGGGCAGTCTTCGTTCACATTGGAGTGTGGCATATTTGTGATGAGAACACTACAGGTCACTTGTTACCCAGGCCAAAGGTAATTGGTATCATTATGTACCCAAAGCGAATGGTACTAAACATGTTCTCACAGGTGGAAAGGTCCAGATCAAGATGGAACAAAGGTGATTTCCACAAGGACTGAAACTGATGTAAGGATTTTGTTTCCTTCTTTTCATGCAGTAAAAATTGACATTTTCATTGACTGGAAGGTCAGTTCCTCAGTGTTCGGTGGTGCCCGAGTGATCCATCTACTCCCCTTCCCTCCCCTTGCGATTCCAAATACGGCCTACGGACTAACGGGGAAAACGCTGGCCCTATCATCTATGGCTGCCTCTTTACCCAGAAACCCCCACGAAAAAGAGAACCATCTATTCGCCACGGCTCCAGCGCCTTCGCTGCTCAGCAGAAAGTTCCCCGGATCCCTCGTAGAGAGAGGGGGAAAGGACTTGGACTGTCCCGGGGAGAGGAGGAAAGGTGTGTCCGGAGCTGACAGTAATTGGACTTCAGTCGCGGTTCGGACGCCGGTACCGATAATAACCCGCCTAGATCCCCGCTCCTACCTGCCGCCGAGTCTCCGAGCCTTTTGTCCACCGTGCGCACGCGCGCGAAACTCCCCGCCACCCTTACGCATGCGCATGTGTTCGCCTGGTCACGGACGGCGATTTCTGGAACTGACAGGAGAAAGTCTGCAAAGTTCGACACGGCCGAACAGGACTGGGAATGAAGAATTAAAATGCTTGCTGACCGGTAAGTCACACTTGTGGAGGATGGTGCGAAGTTGCTCCTAATTGATGACTGCACCCTCAGGGTGGCGGAGCAACAACTTATATTCTGCCGTGGTACCATCAAACGAGATGAACGAGTGCACCAGTCTTGTCTGTTTGAATCCAGAGCCCAAGAAAAGCTCTCTTTCGTGTCTCAGTCGTCTTTGACCCCCTGAAGAACTGCTTCTGAGTGACAGCTAAGATCCACCTGCAATACCTCGGCCCATTTTACCAACTGGTCTCGATCCCACTGTAACCTTAGACAACCCTCACTTTCTCCACACACCGGTTTTGGTGACATCGACAACCTCACTAATTGTTTGATCTGCATTCTCCAAATAATTAACACACATCATTGTCCAGTTGTAAGCGGGTGAATTTACTTTCTCTTTCATCTCCCGGGGGACAAGACTGCCTGGACCCGGGGGGGGGGGGAGGGGGGAGGGAAACACGGGCTTTCAGTGTCTGAGCCGGTGAGGAAGCCGTGAGTGGCCAGTCCACAAGACAAGACAGCAGATCCCCTCGGCAATCAAACCGATCCTCATCAGGCCTGTCCCTCCGTGTCCAATCCCCCTCTCAGTGCGAACTCAATCGCCACTGCCACTCCTTCAATGGGGCGACTGAATCGTGCAGACGGTGTGAAACCACCTCCTTTGCCTCGGGACCATTTCCATTCCACCCATCCTCGGGCAAAGGAGGTGGTTTTAAATTTGTTTTTACATTGGTTTATTTCTGATTTTAAAAGTTGTCATTTCTGTGTACTGATGTCTGTTTGTCATCCTGACCAGTTCTGCCTGAAGTTGTTTGGCCTGATCGTTTCTTGGTGAAATTTGACAATGGCTTCTCCCCGGGTTTGGACCTTCAAGTCCGTATCTCAACAGGAACCGTCCCTGCTCCCACTCCAGGCTCAGTCGAGAGTGACTCTACTGGCAATAGAGACGGCCCAGTCCCTGACATCCCAGACTGCACCGTCGGGTAAACCCCGTTACAACTGATAGCAGGACCTCCCAGAATAAAGGACGAGCCCTTGTCTGGCATCTACTGGCTCTGAGATATCTCTACCCACTCGTACAAGTACAACACAGACCACCCCCCCCCCCCACCAAGCGCCGACACCTACCGTCAGTGTATCCATCACCAGGGGCACACATCATGTTCTCTGGTGGCACGAAACCAGCCCGAAGACCCCGGTCTCCGGTTGGCAGCAGCTCATTTGAGGGACCCGCCATTTGGGCTCCACCTCATTTGGGGGCCGACGTTTTGTGGGTGGGTGAAGCTCATTTCACACTCCTGTGACCCTCTGAGTGAAGAGGTATCCCCTCATGTGCCCCATAAACTCCCCACCTTTCACCCTTAACCCCTTGTCAAGTATCTCTCTGCTGAGATTCACAGAACACAATCCCAACACTGAGTGTTTCTTCATCAAGCAGCTTTATTCTTTATTACCTGCAGGGGGTAAGTTCACCTCCAATCTCACCAGGGATGGGAGGGGACTTCAAACACAGCGTTTACAAAATATTCCTTCTGTACATAAGAACGAGACGAGGTTACTGTTTCCAGCGAGCTCCGTATTCCCGATACATTTGTTGTTGCTGCCATCTCCGGTTGAGTCGTCTCCGCTACTTCCGCATTTCTGCACAGCGTTCAGTGTTTGCAGTCACGAGTTCCTTTAGTGAGCACATTTCTTGTCGTTTCCTCCTGCTACTTTAGTCACCTACATATATTGCATTTACTAGCTCAGCACTCCGGGGTTTGTACAGCTCCATTTTGTCTTATCAAATACTCACAATAAAATGCAAAGTTCAGTATATATTTCCCCATTCCCTCCTCTTTGTTGTCCCATGACAACAGACATCCAATATCATCAGAACTTACGAAGTGAATGATGTCTTTAAGGCGAAAATACTTCAGATCTCAGGGCTTTCCTTTCCCTTATATCCCACCCATTACCTATGAGTACCCGGAACCCTGATGTCCCCTCGTTTCGGTCACACGGAAGAGAAAAGAATCATAATCTGATTATTATTATTACTCTAATGGTTATTCCATAATGTAAAATGGTATTCTCTCATCCAGAGTCCCAAAATGTCTTCCTGAGGGGTTATCATTGTGGAACTGTACAATGTAAACCAGTATCCCACCACCCTCCCAGAGTCCCAAATGGCCACCGGCTTCCTGAGGGGTTATCATTGTGGAACTGTACAATGTAAACCAGTATCCCACCGTCCTCCCAGAGTCCCAAATGCCCACCGGCTTCCTGAGGGGTTATCATTGTGGAACTGTACAATGTAAACCAGTATCCCACCATCCTCCCAGAGTCCCAAATGGCCACCGGCTTCCTGGGGGGTTATCATTGTGGAACTGTACAATGTAAATCAGTATCCCACCATCCTCCCAGTGTCCCAAATGGCCACCGGCTTCCTGAGGGGTTATCATTGTGGAACTGTACAATGTAAACCAGTAACCCACCATCCTCCCAGAGTCCCAAATGGTCACCGGCTTCCTAAGGGGTTATCATTGTGGAACTGTACAATGTAAACAGGTATCCCACCATCCTCCCAGAGTCCCAAATGACCACCGGCTTCCTGAGGGGTTATCATTGTGGAACTGAACAATGTAAACCAGTATCCCACCATCCTCCCAGAGTCCCAAATGGCCACCGGCTTCCTGAGGGGTTATCATTGTGGAACTGTACAATGTAAACCAGTATCCCACCATCCTCCCAGAGTCCCAAATGGTCACCGGCTTCCTGAGGAGTTATCATTGTGGAACTGTACAATGTAAACCAGTATCCCACCATCCTCCCAGAGTCCCAAATGGCCACCGGCTTCCTGAGGGGTTATTATTGTGGAACTGTACAATGTAAACCAGTATCCCACCATCCTCCCAGAGTCCCAAATGGTCACCGGCTTCCTGAGGGGTTATCATTGTGGAACTGTACAATGTAAACCAGTATCCCACCATCCTCCCAGAGTCCCAAATGGCCACCGGCTTCCTGAGGGGTTATCATTGTGGAAATGTACAATGTAAACCAGTATCCCACCATCCTCTCAGAGTCCCAAATGGCCACAGGCTTCCTGAGGGGTTATCATTGTGGAACTGTACAATGTAAACCAGTATCCCACAATCCTCCCAGAGTCCCAAATGGTCACCGGCTTCCTGAGGGGTTATCATTGTGGAACTGTACAATGTAAACCAGTATCCCACCATCCTCCCAGAGTCCCAAATGGCCACCGGCTTCCTGAGGGGTTATCATTGTGGAACTGTACAATGTAAACCAGTATCCCACCATCCTCCCAGAGTCCCAAATGGCCACCGGCTTCCTGAGGGGTTATCATTGTGGAACTGTACAATGTAAACCAGTATCCCACCATCCTCCCAGAGTCCCAAATGGTCACCGGCTTCCTGAGGAGTTATCATTGTGGAACTGTACAATGTAAACCAGTATCCCACCATCCTCCCAGAGTCCCAAATGGCCACCGGCTTCCTGAGGGGTTATTATTGTGGAACTGTACAATGTAAACCAGTATCCCACCATCCTCCCAGAGTCCCAAATGGTCACCGGCTTCCTGAGGGGTTATCATTGTGGAACTGTACAATGTAAACCAGTATCCCACCATCCTCCCAGAGTCCCAAATGGCCACCGGCTTCCTGAGGGGTTATCATTGTGGAAATGTACAATGTAAACCAGTATCCCACCATCCTCTCAGAGTCCCAAATGGCCACAGGCTTCCTGAGGGGTTATCATTGTGGAACTGTACAATGTAAACCAGTATCCCACAATCCTCCCAGAGTCCCAAATGGTCACCGGCTTCCTGAGGGGTTATCATTGTGGAACTGTACAATGTAAACCAGTATCCCACCATCCTCCCAGAGTCCCAAATGGCCACCGGCTTCCTGAGGGGTTATCATTGTGGAACTGTACAATGTAAACCAGTATCCCACCATCCTCCCAGAGTCCCAAATGGCCACCGGCTTTCTGAGGGGTTATCATTGTGGAACTGCTCTCCCACTTCTCTCATTCTATCTGCTGCCTCTCAAATATAATCCATCAGGTGAGTTACATTTTCAGATTTGTCTGTTGTGTTGGTGCAACGTCCAATTAATGCACACGCACCCCACTTTTTATCTAATATAAAGTCTCGGGTGGCTGGAAAACGATGCTGGAGAGGCAGTGACGAGAGACAAGGAAATGGCAGACAAACTGAATAAGTATGTTGTGTCTGTCTTCACTGAGGAAGACACCAGCATAATGGTGGAACTTCCAGGTGTCAGGAGTCAGAAGTTTGCAAAGTTACCAGAACCAGAGTGAAGGTTCTTGGGAAACTGAGAGGCCAAGTTAGATAAATCACGTGACCCAGATGGTGTACACCCCAGGGTTCTGAAAGAGGTGGCTAAAAAGATTGTGGACCCATTAGTAATGAACATTCAAGAATCACAAGGTTCTGGAATAGTTTGGCAAGAATGGAAAATTGCAAATGTCACTCGACTCTTCAAGAAGGGAGAGTGGCAGAAGAAAGGAAACTATAGGCCAGTCAGTCTCTCCTCAGTGATTGGAAAAATGCTGGAGTCGATTATTAATGATAAGGTCTGAGAGTACCGTGTCACAAGATAAAATAGGCCATAGTCAGCATGGTTTCCTGAAGGGAAAATCTTGCCTGACAAACCTGTTGAAATTATTTTAAGAAATAACAAGCAGGATAGACAAAGTAGAATCGATTGATGTTGTTCACCTGGATTTTCATACGGCTTTTGACATGATGCCTGACATGAAGCTGCTTTAACAACCCACGAGCCCATGGTATTGCAGGAAAGATTCCAGCATGGACAGAGCCGTGGCTGATTGAGAGGAAGCAAAGAGTGGGTATAAAGGGAGCCTCCTGACGAGTGGGTTCCACAGTGGTCTGTGTTGGGACTGATACTCTTTATGTTAAGTGTCAGTGATGTGCATGATGAAACTAATGACCTTGCTGCAAAGTTTTCAGACGATATGAAGATGGTTGAGGGTCAGGTCATTTTAAGGAAATAGAGAGGCTATGGCAGGTCTTCAACAGATGAGGAGAATGGGCAAAGAAGTGTCAGATGGAATACAGTGTCAGCAAAGGGTATCAACATGCACTTTGGTAGCAGAAATGACAGGGCTGACTATTTTCTAAATAGTCCCTAAAGGTCAATTTGCAGATTGATTCTGTGGTGAAGAAGGCAAATGTAATGTCAGCATTCATTTCAAGATGAATAGAATATAAACGCAGGGATGTAATGCTGAAAATTTTGTAAGCACTGGTGAGGCCTCACTGGGAGTACTGTGAGCAGTTTTGGACACCTTATCTTAGAAAAGATGTGCTGAAACTGGAGAGTGTCCAAAGGAGATTCACGTAAATGATTCCCAAATTAAACGTGTTGTCATATGATGAGTATTTGATGGCTCTGGGCCTGTGTTGATTGGAATTCAAAAGAATGAGAGGAGACCTAATTGAAATATATCAAATAGTGAAAGGATTAATAGAGTGGATATGGAGAGGATGTTTCCTATCTTGGGAGAGTCTAAGACCAAAGGACACAGCCTCAGAATAGAGGGGTGTCTTTAGAATGGAGATGAGGAGGAATTCCTTTAGCCAGAGAGTAATGAATCTATGGACTCTATGGATCATGAATCATTGGCAGCTGTGGAGGCCAAATCTTCATGTACATTTAAGGCAGAGGTTGATAGTTTCTTGATTGGTCAGGGCATGCTGGGCTTCCAGGAGAAGGCAGGAGATTGGGGCCAAGAGGGAAATTGGATCAGCTAAAATGAAATGGCGGAGCAGACTCGATGGGCCAAATGGCCTAATTCTGCTCCTATATCGTATGGTCGTAAAGCAACCTCTCATTTAACGTCAGCAAGAGCCAGGAGCTGATTATTGACTTCAGGAGGAGGAAACAGTAGATCCGTGAGCCAGTCCTCATCAGAGATCAAAGGCGGAGAGGGTCAGCAACCTTAAATTCCTCAATGTCATCACTTTCCAGGATCTGTCTTGAGCCCAGCATGGAAGTGCAATTATGAAGAAAGCACAGCAACATCTCCATTTCCTTAGAAGCTTGCAAAGATTCAGCATGACATCTACAACCTTGAGAAACTTCTACAGATGTGTGTGGAGAATATGTTCAGTGGTTACATCATGGCCTGGTATGGAAACACCAAAGCCCTTGAAAGGAAAATCCTACAGAAAGTAGTGGATATGGCCCAGTACATCACGGGTAAAACCCTCCCCACCACTGCGCACATTTCTCTGGTGCGCTGTCATAGGAAAGCTACATCTATCATCAAGGAGCCCACCAAGTGGCACATGATCTATTCTCACTGATGCCATCAGGAAGAAAGAGCAGGAGGCTCAGAACCAACACCACCAGGTTCAGGAACTGTTATCACCCTTCAAAAATCAAGTTCTTCAAACAGAGGGGATAATCTTACTCAAATTCAATTGCCCCATCACTGAGCTGTTCCGATAACCAATGGAAACTTTCGTAGATTCTTCATCTCCTGTTCATGATAATTATTTCTTACTTATTTTTTTCTATTTAATATTTGCATAGTCTGTTGTCTTTTGCACATTGTATTTTATCTACGATGTTGGGTTCGGGCTTTCATTGATTCAAACATGATTCTTGGATTTACTGAGTTTGTCCGAAAAAAACAATCTCAGGATTGAACATGGTGACATGCGTGTACTTCGAGAATAAATTTACTTGGTAAATTTTGAATTCTACAATTAAATCTGTAAATACTCTCTCACACACACATGTGATTTGTAATTTCTAAAGGTTCAGCATTTACTGGCTAAGTAATTTGGCTCTGATCAGAATGATCGTCCCATCACTATGACCCCTCTTCTGAGGTACCCCAGCTACAGAAAAGATTCCTGAATCAAACTGGGATCACTGCTTCAAGCATGCACACACACACACAGACACACAGCATTGATGAAGTGCTTTGAGGGTTTAGTCATGTATAGAATAAACTGCCTGTGCATGGACTTGGACCCACTGCAATTAGCCAATTGCCACAATATGTCTACAGCAGATGCAATCTCACTGGGTCTCCACTCGGCCTTAGATCACCTGGACAATAGCAATACACAAGTCAGGCAGCTGATTACAGCTCAGCGTTCAACACAATCAGACCCTCAATTGTAACCAACAAGCTCCAAAACCTGGGCCTCTGTACCTCCTTCTGCACCTGGATCCTCACCAGGAGACCACAGTTTGTGTGGATCAGAAATAACATCTCCTCCTTGCTGACAATCAACACGGGCACACCTCAACGATGTGTGCTCAGCCCACTACTCTACTCTCTCTACACCCACGTCTGTGTGGTTAGGCTCATCTATAAACTTGCCAATGACACAACTATTGTTGGTGGAATTTCAGATGGTGATGAGGAGGAGTACAGGAGTGAGATAGATCAGCAAGTTGAGTGGTGTCGCAGCAACAACCTTGCACTCAACATCATGAAGACAAAGGAATTGATTGTGGATTCAGGAAGGGGAAGTCGAGGGAACACACACCAGTCCACATCGTGGGATCAGAAGTGAAAAGGGTGAGCAGTTTCCATTCCCTGCCTGTCAACATCTCTGAGGAACTATCCTGGGCCCAACATATTGATGCAGTTACAATGAAGGCACAACATCGGCTATATTTCATTCGGAGATTGAGGGGAATCGGTCTGTCACTAAAGACACTTGCAAATTTCTACAGATGTACTGTGGAGAGCATTCTAACTGGTTGCATCACTGCCTGGTGTGGAGAGGCCACGGAACAGGATTGGAAAATGCTGCAGAAAGTTGTAAACTCAGCCAGCTCCTTCATGGGCACTGGACTCCACAGCATCCAGGACACATTCAAAAGATGATGCCACAAAAAGGTGGCATCCATCATTAAGGACCCCCATCACCCAGGACATGACCTCTTCTCATTGCTACCATCAAGGAGGATGTACAGGACCCTGGAGACACACTCACCGGTTCAGGAACAGCTTCTTCCCCACTGTCAGATTTCTGAATGGACAAAGAGCCGATAAACACTTACTCAGGATTTTCCTTCTCTTTTTGCACTACATTTTAAGTATAATTTTATAAATACTTACTGTAATTTGTGTTAGTTATTTCTAGATATTGCAACATACTGCTGACAAATTTCACCACATATGCCGGTGATATTAAACCTGATTCTGATACACAAACACACACAGCTGGGCTCAGACATACAACACTCCCACATTCCTCCCTTTGTGACACCCTGCTTGCTCCGTGGCCCCCGGTATGAAGCTCAAACTGTTGCAACACCTGCCCTTTAAATTCATGGCTGAGGCTGTGTTGTGTCTGTTCACTGTTTGAGTCTGATATTAAATGAAGAGCATTGAATGGGAAGGAAGGTTTGAATACAAGAATAAAGATCTCCTCTGAAGGTATATGGGGTCCTGGTGAGAGCGTACAAGGGACACTGTGCACAGGTCTGGTCTCCCTCCTAGAGTCAGCCAGTGGGATGAAGAGAATGAAGAGATTTCCCAGATTGATTTAGGAGGTGAGGTAGTGTCCTCGGAGAGATTATACTGACCGGGCCTGTCTCAAAATTAGTGAAATAAAAGGTAGTCTGACTGAGACAGACACAGTCTCACAGGGTATTGACAGGGTAGAGACAGGAATGCTGTCTCCTTTCGCTGTGGTGAGGAACCGGGGTCACAGAATCCGAGTTCACCTCAGCACGACTGAGATGAGGAGAAATTTCCTCATCCAGAAGGCAGTGAACCTTTGGAATTTTCTCTACAAGGTTTCTAAATTCGAAGGACAAATTTTGGGGCTCTGCGATACTGGGAACGTTGCGCCAAAGTGGCGCTGAGGTCAAAGATCAGGCATGTTCTGTGTGAAAGGCGGAACAGACGCCTGTTTATTTGTTTCTAAAGTACGAGTTTATCTTTGTGCCTGGTTCTCCCTTGACCTTCAGCCTGATCTTTTGCACAGGGGAGCGCTCATAGCACCGGAGTTCCATCGGCACAGCTCCCGTATCCCAGCAGCAGGAGGCAGGTCTGGGAGGAAACTCCCGACAACAGGCCCCGACCCACGGCGGGGAAAGACCGGGTACCCTCCGTGTGGCTGAAACTATTGAGAAATATACCTGATATAATCAAAACTCCGGACGCTGTTGCAGCCTTTACCCGGGGAGCAGCTCCCAATCTCGCGTCTCTCACCGGGTCCACTCGTTCCCGATTCCAAACTTCGGTCCGCTCAGCGTCCCGCCCACTGACGCACCTCAGCCAATGGAGGCAAGGTTCTCCCAGTGGTGTTCTCTGATTGGCTGTGAGTGTGTCTGAGGACGGGCTGCTACTGGGAGCTGGAGCTGTCAGTCACACTTTGATCTCAGAAACAAAGCAAGTTCCCCGAGGCTCAATGTACAAAGTAAATTTTATTATCAGAGTACATATAAGTCGCCACATACAACTCCTACAAACATACAGAGCAAAGCTACAGAACGGTAACTATATCTGGATCACTGAAACATCAGCCAGAGTGCAGAAGTCAACAAACTTCGCCAATGCAAATAAACAACGAGAAGATGAAATAACCGCAGCGGCTGCCGATAGATGTCCGGTGCACTCAGCGCTCCCTGTTCAATCTGACAGGACAGGAAACAGTGAGGCGCAAAGGTAAACTCGTGTTTCAGAAAATCAGAAATAGAGAAGGCGTAGCCATTCGGCCCCTTGCGCCTGTTCTGCCCTTCACTCAGAACATGCTTGACTTTTGACCTCAGCACCACTTTCCTGCAACTTCCCATCACCGCTGAGCCCCAGGATATGTCTATTCAATTTAGAAACCTTGTGGAGATAATTGCAATGATTCACTGCACTCTGGGTGAGGAAATTTCTCCTCATCTCAGTCCTGCTGAGTTGTCCTCGGATTTTGAGTCTGTGAGCGCTGGTTCCACACCTTATGGGAAACATCATTCCAGCCCTTCCGCTGTAAATATCCTGTGAGATTGCATTTCTCTAATTCTGAGACAGGAATGCGATCTGTCTCAGTCAAACCACCTCTTATTTCACTCATTTTGAGACAATCCCAGTACGATTTGTTGTGGGAGCATCTCTATGGACAGATGAGTGCAGTTGTCCTGTGTTGTTGCACAGCCCGATGGCTGAGGGGTAGTAACTGTTCCTGACCCTGATGGGGCGAGTTCCCGGGCAGGATATGGAAAGAGGAACCCACTCCCTGTCCCTGCCCGAGAGGTTCCAGATATAACCCTGAGTAGTGGCACGTCCCCAGGCAGGATATGGAAAGGGGAACCCACTCCCTGTCCCTGTCCAAGAGGTTCCATATATAACCCTGAGGAGTGGCACAAGTCCCCGGTCAGGGTCTGGAAAGGGGAACCCATTCCCTGTCCCTGCCCGAGAGGTTCCATATATAACCCTGAGGTGTGGCACAAGTCCCCGGGCAGGGTCTGGAAAGGGGAACCCACTCCCTGTCCCTGTCCGAGAGGTTCCATATATAACCCTGAGGAGTGGCACAAGTCCCCGGTCAGGGTCTGGAAAGCTGAACCCACTCCCTGTCCCTGTCTGAGAGGTTCCATATATAACCCTGAGGAGTGGCACAAGTCCCCGGGCAGGGTCTGGAAAGGGGAATCCACTCCCTGTCCCTGTCCGAGAGGTTCCATATATAACCCTGAGTAGTGGCACAAGTCCCCGGGCAGGGTCTGGAAAGGGGAACCCACTCCCTGTCCCTGTCCGAGAGGTTCCATATATAACCCTGAGGATTGGCACAAGTCCGCGGGCAGGGTCTGGACAGGGGAACCCACTCCCTGTCCCTGCCCGAGAGGTTCCCTATATAACACTGAGGAGTGGCACAAGTCCCCGGACAGGGTCTGGAAAGGGGAACCGACCCCGTGTCCCTGCCTGAGAGGTTCCATATATAACCCTGAGGAGTGGCACGTCCCCAGGCAGGATCTGGAAAGGGGAACCCACTCCCTGTCCCTGTCCGAGAGGTTCCATATATAACCCTGAGGATTGGCACAAGTCCGCGGGCAGGGTCTGGACAGGGGAACCCACTCCCTGTCCCTGCCCGAGGGGTTCCCTATATAACACTGAGGAGTGGCACAAGTCCCCCGGCAGGGTCTGGAGAGGGGAACCCACTCCCTGTCCCTGTCTGAGAGGTTCCATATATAACCCTGAGGAGTGGCACAAGTCCCCGGGCAGGGTCTGGAGAGTTTGGCAAGTCTGTGTGAGCTAATTAGTGAACATAGGACCTGTGCAATAGGGACTGTTTACAGCTGAACTCGGGGGGGTGGGGTGGGTCAGTATCTGCTGATATCCACGCGGGTAGGATTGCTAGAGCTGTCTGAGATGTTTTAAACCAATTTGGCAGCAGTTCTGAACTGGAGTGATAGGGCTGGAGCGAATGTTATTAGTTTTCAAACAGTGGCAGTGTGTAGTGAGACTGCCACCATTGAGAGGCTGACGATAGGGCAAAATTTCAGTGGGCGGGATGAGTTGCAATGCAAAAGGGTGAGAAAATGAAAAAGGTGATGAATACAGAACTGAAGGTTTTATATTTGAATGTGAGCAATACATGGAGTAAGGGAGATGAACTTGTGTCACAGTTACAGATTGGCATTGTGGGCATCACTGAATGGTGGCTGAAGGAAGATTATAGCTGGGAGCTTCATGTCCAAGGATACAGATTGTACTGAATGGACGGGCAGGTAGGCAGAGGGGTGGGGAGGTTCTATATGTAAAAATGAAATCAAATCTTCTAACTGGTGAAATGGGATTGCAAGGTTTAGAATACTGACATGTAGGGGGTGAATACTGATGCACTCAAAGATTGTCTATTTTATATTTGTAATTACTTTTTTCCAGTTTTTGGTGATCTATTTTCACATTGACACAAAAGAGTTTTTATTTCTACTGATCAGTGTGAATAAAACAAATCTAAATCCACTCTGTCTCAATGTTGTAAAACAATAAAAGATGAAAACTTCCAAGGTGGCCGCATACTTTTTATAAGCACTGCAAGTGCAATTCCGAAGAAAGCACGGCAGTGCCTCTCCTTCCTTTGAAGTTTGCAAAGCTGCAGCATGACATCGAAAACTTTGACAAACATCTACAGATGTGCGGTGGAGAGTGGGTTGTGAGCTCTAAATGTTCACCACCTGCTGGGTAAATTGTTTTGTTCTGATCTGAATGGTCGTCCCATCACTGTGACCCCAGTTACTGGAAACAGTCCTGAATCGAACTGGGAAGCCTGGATTCTCTCTCTCTCTCTCACACACACACACACACACACACACACACACACACACACACACACACACACACACTCACACTCACACTCACACACACACACACACACACACACACACACACACACACACACACACACACACACACACACACACACACACACGTGAACTGCCTCCATGACTATCACCAAGCAGTGCTTACATCCAATGTGATGAAGTGATTTGAGGGGTTGGTCATGACTAGAATCAACTCCTGTCTGTGCATGGACCTGGACCCACTGCAATTTGCCGATCGCCACAATATACCTACAGCAGATGCAATCTCACTGACTCTCCACTCAGCCGTAGATCACCTGGACAATAGCAATACACAAGTCAGGCTGCTGATTACAGCTCAGCGTTCAACACAATCAGACCCTCAATTGTAATCAACAAGCTCCCAAACCTGGGCCTCTGTACCTCCTTCTGCAACTGGATCCTCACCAGGAGACCACAGTCTGTGTGGATCAGAAATAACATCTGCTCCTTGCTGACAATCAACACTGGCACACCTCAACGATGTGTGCTCAGCCCACTGCTCTACTCTCTCTACACCACGTCTGTGTGTCTAGGCTCATCTATAATCTTGCTGATGACACAACTATTGTTGGGGAATTTCAGACAGTGACGAGGAGGAGTACAGGTATGAGATAGATCAGCAAGTTGAGTCGTGTCGCAGCAACAACCTTGCACTCAACATCATGAAGACAAAGGAATTGATTGTGGATTCAGGAAGGGGAATTCGAGGGAACACACACCAGTCCTCATCGTGGGATCAGAAGTGAAAAGGGTGAGCAGTTTCCATTTCCTGCCTGTCAATATCTCTGAGGATCTATCCTGGGCCCAACATATTGATGCAGTTACAATGAAGGCACAACATCGGCTATATTTCATTCGGAGATTGAGGGGAATCGGTCTGTCACTAAAGACACTTGCAAATTTCTACAAATGTACTGTGGAGAGCATTCTAACTGGTTGCATCACTGCCTGGTGTGGAGAGGACACTGCACAGGATCGGAAAATGCTGCAGAAAGTTGTAAACTCAGCCAGCTCCTTCATGGGCACTGGACTCCACAGCATCCAGGACACATTCAAAAGATGATGCCACAAAAAGATGGCATCCATCATTCAGGACCCCCATCACCCAGGACATGACCTCTTCTCATTGCTACCATCAAGGAGAATGTACAGGAGCCTGGAGACACACTCACCGGTTCAAGAACAGCTTCTTCCCTCCACCATCTGATATCTGAATAGACAATGAACCCATGAACACTTCCTCTTGTTTTGCAAATTTCAAATTTAATTTTATAAATACTTATTGTAATTTATACTTTTTATTACTATGCATTGCCGTCACAAACAACAAATTTCACCACATATGCCGGTGATATTACACCTGATTCTGATACACAAACACACACAGCTGGGCTCAGACATACAACACTCCCACATTCCTCCCTTTGTGACACCCTGCTTGCTCCGTGGCCCCCGGTATGAAGCTCAAACTGTTGCAACACCTGCCCTTTAAATTCATGGCTGAGGCTGTGTTGTGTCTGTTCACTGTTTGAGTTCGATATTAAATGAAGAGCATTGAATGGGAAGGAAGGTTTGAATAGAAGAATAAAGATCTCCTCTGAAGGTATATGGGGTCCTGGTGAGAGGCCTAGGCAGTGTAGATGTAGAAAGGATGTTTCCCATGGACAAGAGGGCACAGCCTCAGGATAGAGAGGTTTCCTTTCAAAACAGAAATGCAAAGAAATTTCTTTAGCCAAAGGGTGGTGAATTTGTGGAATTTGTTGCCACATAACGCTGTGGAGGCCAGGTCGTTTGGAGTATTTAGTGCAGAGATTGACAGCTTCTTGTTTGGACATGACAACAAAGGTTACGGGGAGAAGGCCGGGATCTGGAGTTGAGGAGGAGATTTAAAACAAAGGATCAGCCATGATTGATGGTGGAGTAGACTCGATGGCCAGATGGCCTCATTCTGCTCTTATGTATTATGATTCTTCCGGTCTTATGGACTATTTTCTAAATGGGGAGAAATTTCAACAATTGAGATGCAAAGGGATTTGGGAGTCCTTCAGGATTCCCTGAAGGTTAATTTGCAGGTGTCTGTGGTGAGGAAGACATATGCGATGTCACCATTCATTTGAAGAGAACAAGACTATAAATGCAAAGATGTAATGTTGAGTCTTTATAAAGCACTGGTGAGGCCTCTCTTGGAGTATTGAGAGCAGTTTTGTGCCCCTTATCTTGGAAAGGGTGTGCTGAAACTGTAAAGATTTCAAATGTGGTTCATGAAAATGATTCCAGGATTAAATGGCTTGTTATATGAAAATCATTTGATGGCTCAGGGTCTGAATTCACTGGAATTCAGAAGAATGAGGGGTGACCTAATTGAAACCTATTGAATACTGAGAGAGCTTGATGGAGTGAATGTGGAGAAGGTGTTTCCTCTGGTGGGCATGTCTAAGGACACAGCCTCAAAATAGAAGGCTGTCCTTTTGGAACAGAGATGAGAATTTCTGTAGCAGGGAGAACTGAATCTGTGGAAATCTTTGCCTCAGGCAGCTTGCGAGGCCAATTCATTATGTATTTTTAGATGGAGGTTGATTGATTCTTGACTGGTCCGGGCATGACGGGATACGGTGGGGGGGGGGGGGGGGGGTGGAGACAGGCGATTGCTGCAGAGAGGAAAAATGGATCGGTCGTGATGAAATGGCTGAGCAGAAGTGACAGGGAAAATGGTCTTATGGTCTAATACAAGAATAAAAAGCTCCTCTGAAGGTATATGGGGTCCTGTTGAGAGCCTGCATGCAACACTGTGCACAGGTCTGGTCCCCGTCCCAGAGGCAGTCTATCGGATAAATGGAATGAAAAAGTTTCCCAGATTGATTTTGGGGTTGTGGTAGTGTCCTCAGAGAGATTACAGTGATTGGGCCTATCTCAAAACTAGAGAAATAAGAGGTGGTCTGACTGAAACAGGCGCAGACTCACGGGGTATTGACAGGGTAGGGGCAGGAATGATGTTTTCCCTGGCCCGGGTGGGGGCGGGGGTTTGAACAAGGGGTCACAGGCTCGAAATCCGAGGTCAGCTCAGCAGGGCTGAGATCTGGAGAAATTTCCTCACCCAGATTGTGGTGAATATTTGGAATATTCTCCACGTTTCCTAAATTTAAAGTCAAATTTAGGGGCTCAGCGATGATGGGAACATTTCAGGAAAGTGGCGCTGATGTCAAAGATCGGGTATTCTGATATTTTCTAAAGCACGAGTTTACCTTTACGCCTTGTTCTCCCTTGGTTTTCAGCCGTTCGGATTGCACAGGAGAGCGGTGAGAGCTCCGGAGATCCATCGGCAGCCGCTGCGGGCCAGCTCCCGTCTCCCAGCAGGAAGGGACGGGTCTGGGAGACAACTCCAGACAACAGGCCCCGATCCTCGGCGGGGAAAGGCCGGGCGCCTCCGTGTAGCTGAAACATCTAACGGAATCTCCGCCAGTCTCTTCAGCTCTGCCTTCGAAAGGATTCGAGACCCGCCGATGGTGCAGCCGAAACCCGAGGCGCAACTCCCGGTCTCCGGCCTCAGTCGGTCCCGGTTCCAAACCCCGGCCCAGCCGGGCGCTCAGCGTCCCGCCCACTGACACCCCTCAGCCAATGAGAGCATCCTTCTCCTAACGGTGATCGCTGATTGGCTGTGAGTGTGAGGACGGGCTGCTGCTGGGAGCTGGAGATGTCAATCACAGTTTGTTCTCAGGATCAAAGGAAGTCCCCCGAAACTCAAATTTCAAGGAAAAAATTTTATTATCAGAGTACAGATAAGTCATCACATACAACCCCGAGAAGCATTTTCCTGCGGACATACTTAGAAAATGTGTAGAATAGTAACCATAACAGAAGCAGGTAGTGACAGATCAGCCAGAGTGCTGAAGGTAACAAACTGTGCAAATGCAAATATGGAGAAACAGGATAAATAACAGGAACATGAAATAACCGCAGCGGCTGCTGATGGATCTCTGGAGCTCTCACCGCTCCCCTGTGCAATCTGACAGGCTGAAGGCCAAGGGAGAACAAGGCGCAAAGGTAAACTCGTGATTTAGGAAATAAGAAACAGGAGCGGGCATTGCCAATCGTCCCGTTGCGCTGTTCTGCCCCTCACTCGGAACATGGCTGCCCTTTGACCTCAGCACCACCTTCCTGCAATGTTCCCAACATCGCCAAGCCCTAAAATATGTCCGTTTAATTTAGAAAACTTGTGGAGAAAACTCCAAATATTCACTGCACTGTTTTGGGGAAATTTCTCCTCATCTCAGTCCTGCTGAGGTGACCTCGGATTTTGAGTCTGTGATCCCTGGTTCCACTGCTCAGCCAGGAGAAACATCATTCCTGTCCCTACCCTGTAAATACCCTGTGAGACTGTTTCTGTCTCAATCAGGAAGCTTCTCCATGTGAACCTTGTGTTAATGAAATTGGTGACAGTTCTTTCAGACCAGCTGCTTTGACCACAAGAACACCAGACAGTGGTCAGCAAGGAATGTCCTGCAGTTACTGCAGGAGAAGGACTGGATGGTCACAGTGGACTGGTTCCCTGAGCAGACAGCCCAGACCATCTGGCAGAATGCCTCTTCACCAGATCTCATCAACAAGCAGCAAGACCTCACCTGTCTGGCGGCGAGAGCTTCCCTCCCGGTCTGATCCATGCTGCATGCCCAGAGATCACTCCCACAGCGCGCTGCCCCGAGATTACTGCAGTGGAGACGAGAGGGGCCCTCCCAGTCTGATCCTTGCTGCATGCCCGGAGATCACTCCCACGGCGCGCTGCCCCGAGATTACTGCAGTGGAGACGAGAGGGCCCCTCCCAGTCTGGTCCTTGCTGCATGCCCGGAGATCAGTCCCACAGCGCGCTGCCCCGAGATTACTGCAGTGGAGACGAGACGGCCCCTCCCAGTCTGATCTTTGCTGCATGCCCGGAGATCACTCCCACAGCGCGCTGCCCCGAGATTACTGCAGCGGAGACGAGAGGGCCCCTCCCAGTCTGATCCTTGCTGCATGCCCGGAGATCACTCCCACAGCGCGCTGCCCCGAGATTACTGCAGTGGAGACGAGAGGGCCCCTCCCAGTCTGATCCTTGCTGCATGCCCGGAGATCACTCCCACTGCGCGCTGACCCGAGATTACTGCAGTGGAGACGAGAGGGCCCCTGCCAGTCTGATCCTTGCTGCATGCCCGGAGATCACTCCCACTGCGCGCTGTCCCGAGATTACTGCAGTGGAGACGAGAGGGCCCCTCCCAGTCTGATCCTTGCTGCATGCCCGGTGATCACTCCCACAGCGCGCTGCGCTGAGATTACTGCAGTGGAGACGAGACGGTCACTCACCTCTTTGCGGACTGTGGGCTGGCGAAGATCTGTGGAGAAAGATGCAAGGGCCTGTTCCACAGCAGCTGCGTGACAGAAAGCTCACTGATCCTCGGGCTGTTCCCAGGACGCGCAGGAAAACGGACAGCGAGTGTTGCTGGAAAATCATCAACTCGGGGAAAGACGCTCGAAACTTGTTGGCCTGCCATCACATCGAGATGTCCGGAGAGCAGGGTCTACCAAACTGGGGTCCACTGTTACTGGTATTGGTCTTTGGCATAGAAAACGTTTGGTAACCGCTGTCGTACAGGAATGCTGCCGACCGACACATTCCAGACTACAGGGACACCATTAGTACTACAGGGATCCTCTAAACTGGACAGGGAGTGGCCGAGTTGGCTGAGGAAGCTTCACAGTTATTGTAGTAGTGAACCACCCCAGGGGGGCACATGGCTTCTCCTTTCAGCGCAGGACTTTAATCATCTTCCAGGGGAAGGTCCTTCCGACCGCAGGGATGAGGCCTTTGGAGATTCAGCTGACGTTTTTGTCGCACTGGGTTTTTACGGGATGGTTTGCCAGCCATATTGCCAACCCTCCTCCGCTCGTAGCCGGGCTGATTTATACCTCTGTGTGGTAGCCGGCGCCGTGTGAGCATTTATACCTGTGCGCAGGTGTGTCTGCGTCGCTCTGCAATTCACCGCCAAAACGCTAGCTGGCGCTGGGGTTTCTAATGGCGACTGAGCACATCATGTTGGATTTGGCGCTAATAAATGTTGAACAAGGGTTAATTTTAGTGACATTACTGCAACGCAGAAAAGAGAGAAGACGTTGGAGGAGATGGTATGTACGACCATTGAACGGATTGAGGCAGAAGGAGGGTGAATCTTCTGTGCTTGTCCGGCCACTGAGAGACATAGACGAGGAAATGCATTTCAAGTATTTTCGGATTTGACGATTTGGTTCATCGTCTCCAACCATTTATTTCGTATCAGTGTACGGACAGTATGCCTATAGACAGGAGGAAATGCGATGCTACCAAGCGGATCAATCACAGTTGTTGCGGTCTGCGTTGCCGTGACAAGCAGTTCGATTATCCAGCAGCAGAATGTTCATTCCCTGAGACTGCAGCGCGCGTAGTGGACAATCGCGGTACTGCAGGGGATCAGCAGCTCCCGGAAAGTGAAAGCATTCTGAATCAGGAAGTGCTGGGAGTTAACATGGCTTCGAAAGGACCGGCCGAGAGTTGGACCGAGGAGGCAATTTGTCGTATCTGCCTGGATTTCTTCACCGATCCGGTTATACTGGAGTGTGGGCACAACTTCTGTCGCTCTTGTATCACACGGTGTTGGGAAAGGGAGGAGAGAAACTCCTGCCCGGAATGTAGAGAGGTGATTGTTGACCGCACCCTCAGGGTGAATCGGGCCTTAGCAAATCTGGCTGAAAAAGCTCGAAATCTAAACCTGAACCCGAAAGGGAAGGAAAGTAAACCTCACTGCGAGGAACATGAGGAAGAATTGAAGCTGTTTTGTGAAACGGACAAGACACTGATCTGTGTGATCTGTGCAGCTGCGCAGGAACACAGACAGCACCCCTTCATTCTGATTAAAGAAGCTGTTAAAATCTGCAAGGTAAAAACGAACGTTAATTAAATACTTAACACATTTCCTTTCTCCTGCATACCATTACACGAGCCTCCATAACCAACACATCATTCTTTGCAACTTCGGCCATTTTCAACGGGATTCTAGCATCTCTCCGTCCCACAGCCCATCCCCGCACCCCGAACTCTCCGCTCTCCATACGGAGCGCGGTCCACGTACTGTATCGCCCTGATCCACTCGCTCCTCCCCACTGATCTCCCTCCTGGCACTGACACCTGCAAGCGGGACAAGTGCTACACCTGACTCCTAATCTCCTCCCTCGTCACCATTCAGGGCCGCAAACAGCCCAGTTCCTCCCGTTTCTTCCATGGTCGATTGTCCTCTCGTATTAGATTCCTTCTTCTCCAGCCCTTTACCTCTTCCACCTGTCCCCTCTCAGCTTCTCACTTCATCACCCTACCCTACGTTCCCCCTCACGTTGTCTCACCCGTCACCTGTCAGCTGGTTCTCATCCCCAACCTTTTTATTCTGGCTTCTGTCCCATTCCTTCCCAGTCCTAATGAACGGTCTCATCTCGAAACACCGACTGTTTATTTCCCCTGAATAGATGCTGCCTGACTCATTGAGTTCCTCCGGCATTTTGTGTGATAATCGGGTTTGATCACCTGTTTCTTTTGATGCACCTTTGTTTCTATTTCCTTCACTCTCTGACTTCCAGGATCAGATAAAATCTTCCTTAGACTCTCTCACAAAAAAGAAATCAGACTTCCAGGAAAAGGAGCAGCAACAGAAAGAGAAGATTTCCGGAGTTCGGGTGAGGCTTCCTGAGCGGGACTTCTGATATTACTGTTGAGTTTTGCTCAATTTAATGCAGAATAGCCGAGTATCGCAGCTCCAGTGACCTGGGTTCGATCCTGACCTCTGCTGCTGTCTGTGTGGAGTTTGCATGCTCTCCCTGTGGCCATGACAGTTTCAGACACATCCCAAGGACATGCCGGATGAATGGTTAATTACATTTAACCCTGTGAAGTTGGGGAGGGTGTGCGTGAATCAGATGGGGGTTTATGGGTCAATGAGGGAGAGTAGGTTTCAGGAAAACATGAGGGAATGGTGTTGACGGGAATGCACTCAGAAGTAGCATGGACTCCAAAAGACCGCACTGAACGACAAAAGGAAACAGAGCACAGCAATGAAGTATATTAATCTTCACCTTTCATTCGACAGGAACAGTCACACAGCCTTCAGTCCCACATCACATCCCAGTTTGCTGAACTGCGCCAGATTATCACTGAGAAAGAGCAGAGCTTACTCAGGAATCTCAGGGAAGAAGAGAAGAGGATTCTCAACTCAATGGAGAAAAATCTTCTAGCTCTTCAAGAGAATATAAGGATTATTCAGGAGGAAATCACTAAGTTAAAGGAACAGATGGATCAAAAAGACAGTGTGATATTTCTCAAGGTGAGGGATTATATTTCAATTTGTTTCTGTCAAAGGGCACTACATGAACAGTGGTATATTTGAAATAAACACAGTACAGCGGCCAATTCTAACAAATCAATTACCGCTGCTGGTGACCTCACACAAGTTGTTAGACTTGCATGACGCGCCCTCCAATCACTCCAATAATGACATTTCAAAATGTCCAAGATATGCTTTCAGTCCTTCATCAGCAAAATACAATCTCGAAGCGATGAAACTTCAGGGTAATTAATTGTAATGTAAGCTGCAACACAGCGGACAAGAACAGAATGACATCCGCCCGTCCCCAGCTCAAAACTGCCCAGAACAAAGTACAGAAACGTAACTTTTTCCCTTCGCTTTTACCACGTCCCCACTCACGTGACGAGTTACCATAATAAACACGTAACACAGAATACAATGCGGACAGAAAACAGATGTGTTGCTTCTACACACAGCATTTACAAATGGCAGTAAACTGTTTCTCACCAGACAATTGATACAACTATTCAGGGTTGCTGTTGTCCCATAATAATAAGATTATTGGAATTGGACACGCTGGAGGCAGGAAGCATGTTCCCACTGATGGGTGAGTCCAGAACTAGAGGCCACAGTTTAAGATTAAGGGATAGGCCGTTTAGAACAGTGATGCGGAAAAACTTCTTCATCCAGAGAGTGGTGGATATGTGGAATGCTCTGCCCCAGAAGGCAGTGGAGGCCGAGTCTCCGGATGCCTTCAAGAGAGAATTAGATAGAGCTCTTATAGATAGCGGGGTCAAGGGATATGGGGAGAGGGCAGGAACCGGGTACTGACTGTGTACGATCAGCCATGATCACAGTGAATGGCGGTGCTGGCTAGAAGGGCCGAATGGCCTACTCCTGCACCTATTGTCTATTGTCCCAAAACTGGGCTTCCACAACTTCTGTACATCCCAGTACAGAATGCAAATCTCCCTGAATTTATCTACTCTGATCATAACACAGAGCTGCTGACTGTTTCCTTAATTATCACATTAATTATCCTCTAAAACACTCATGAACACCCACACATCAGACTTATCCTCCATATCCGGTTTCCATCAGATGGGAATCTTCCACTGTCTCTTTATTTTCTGGATACATTTCACATGGGATTATATCCCATTCTCTATCATAAACAGGCCATTCGGTCCATCTTCTATCAGTTTCCCTGCTTCACAATCCTCCTGCCACCTACTCACCGCACCCAGCAACAGTTCCCCGAACTCCCTGGTCCCTCATGTGTTTATCCAGCCTCCCCATTACAGTCAGCCTCTGCTGTTCCATTTCAGCCACTCCTGTGGCACTGAGTTCCACATCCTCCTCACTAAATTTCTAGTGGAATTTATTAAAATCCATTTGGAATTTCGTCTACCCACAAGTCTCCCCATAAATAGAGGTACTTTCGCCACCCACACACAATCAAATACATCACTGATCTTAAATTCCTCCATCCTATCACACTAACGTCATATCCAGATGATAATGCACAGCTTGTCCTGTCTTCCCTGTAAGTTTCATCCTCTCAGTAATGGTCTGACATTCAGAAACTTTCCATGTAATTTACCCCGTAGTTTTATTCAATATTCAGGAGGTATAGACAGGAAAGAAAAGGAGGTGGGGTAGCATTGCTGGTTAGAGAGGAAATTAACGCAATAGAAAGGAAGGACATTAGCCTGGAGGATGTGGAATCGATATTGTTAGAGCTGCATAACACTAAGGGGCAGAAAACGCTGGTGGGAGTTGTGTACAAGCTACCTAACAGTAGTAGCAAGGTTGGGGATGGCATTAAACAGGAAATTAGAAATGCGTGCAATAAAGGAACAGTAGTTATAATGGGTGACTTCAATCTACAAACCCCATTTCCAGAAAAGTTGGGATATTTTCCAAAATGCAATAAAAACAAAAATCTGTGATATGTTAATTCATGTGAACCTTTATTTAACTGACAAAAGTACAAAGAAAACATTTTCATTAGTTTTACTGGCAAACTTAATCGTATTTTGTAAATATATACAAATTTAGAATTTGATGGCTGCAACACACTCAACAAGAGTTGGGACAGAGGCATTTTTACCATTGTGTTACATCACCTTTCCTTTTAATAACACTTTTTAATCGTTTTGGAACTGAGGATACTAATTGTAGTAGATTTGCACCTGAAAATTTTGTCCATTCTTGCTTGATATAAGACTTCAGCTGCTCAACAGTCCGTGGTGTCCGTTGTCTGATTCTCCTCTTCATGATGCGCCATACATTTTTAGTAGGAGATAGATCTGTACTGGCAGCAGGCACTCTGTGTCTACAAAGCTATGCTGTTGTAGCCCATGCAGAATGTGGTCTGGCATTGTCCTGCTGAAATAAGCATGGACGTCCCGGGAACAGATGTCGCCTTGATGGCAACATGTGCCTCTCTGAAATCCTAATGTACGCCTCAGAGTCAATGGTACCTTCACATACATACAACTCACTCAGCTGTGGGCACTGATGCACCCCCATACCATCACAGATGCTGGCTTTTGCTGATAACAATCAGGATGGTCATTATCATTTTTGGCACGGAGAGCTCGACACTCGTTTTTTCCAAAAACTAGCTGAAATGTGGACTCATCTGACCACAGCACACGGTTCCACAGTCTTTCGGTCCATCTGAGATGAGCTCGGGCCCAGAGAACTCGCCGGCGTTTCTGCATAGAGTTGATGTATGGCTTCCTCCTTGCGTAATACAGTTTCAAGTTGCATTTCTGGATGCAGCGACGGACTGTGTTAAGTGACAATGGTTTTCCGAAGTACTAATGAGCCCAGGTGGCTATAATTGTCACAATAGCATGACAGTTTCTTAGGCAGTGCCGCCTGAGGGCTCGAAGATCACGCACATTCAACAGTGGTTTCCGAACTTGCCCTTTACGCACTGAGATGTCTCTGAATTCTCTAAAACTTTTCACAATATTATGTACTGTAGATGTTGCAAGACCTAAATTCTCTGCAATCTTGCATTGGGAGATGTTCCTTTTGAACTGATTAACAATTCTCTCACGAATTTTGGCACAAAAGGGGTGTGCCACGACCCATTCTTGCTTGCAAAGACTGAGCCTTTGATGTACGCTACTTATGTACCCAGTCATGATAACTCACCTGCTACCAATTATCCTGCTTAATGTGAAGTCTTCCAAACCGGTGTTACTTGAATATTCTGTGCACTTTTCAATCTTATTTTAACTCTATCCCAACTTTTGTTGAGTGTATTGCAGCCATCAAATTATAAATTTGTGCATAATTACAAAATACAAATAAGTTGGTCTGTAAAACTATTGAAAATCTTTTCTTTGTACTTTTGTCAGTTAAATAAGGGATCACGTGAATTAACATATCATAGATTTTTGTTTTTATTGCATTTTGGAAAATATCCCAACTTTTTTGAAAATGGGGCTTGTACATATAGATTGGGTGAACCAAATTGGTAAGGGTGCTGAGGAAGATGATTTCTTGGAATGTATGCGGGATGGTTTTCTGAACCAACATGACGAGGAACCAACTAGAGAGCAGGCCATTCTAGATTGGGTATTGAGCAATGAGGAAGGGTTAGTTAGCAATCTTGTCGTGCGAAGCCCCTTGGGTAAGAGTGACCATAATATGGTGGAATTCTTCATTAAGATGGAGAGTGACATAGTTAATTCAGTAACAGAGGTTCTGAATTTAAAGAAGGGTAACTTTGAAGGTATGAGATGTGAATTAGCTAAGATAGACTGGCAAATGATACTTAAAGGGTTGACGGTCGATATGCAATGGCAAGCATTTAAAAATCGCATGGATGAACTACGACAATTGTTCCTCCCAGTTTGGCAAAAGAAAAAACCGCGGAAGGTAGTGCACCCGTTGCTGACAAGGGAAATTAGGGATAGTATCAAGTCCAAAGAAGAAACATATAAATTAGCAAAAAAAAAGCAGCACACCGGAGAACTGGGAGAAATTCAGGGACCAAAAAAACTGACTGTAAAAGCTTTTATAGATACGCGAAAAGAAAAAGATTGGACAAGACAAATGTAGGTCCTCTACAGTCAGAAACAGGTGAATTGATCATAGGGAACAAAGACATGGCAGACCAATTGATTAACTACTTTGGTTCTGTCTTCACTAAGGAGGACATCAATAATCTTCCGGAAATAGTAAGGGACCGTGGGTTTAGTGAGATGGAGGAACTGAGGGAAATACATGTTAGTAGGGAAGTGATGTTAGGTAAATTGAAGGGATTAAAGGCAGATAAATCCCCAGGGCCAGATGGTCTGCATCCCAGAGTGCTTAAGGAAGTAGCCCAAGAAATAGTGGATGCATTGGTGATAATTTTTCAAAACTCCTTAGATTCTGGATTAGTTCCTGAGGATTGGAGGGTGGCTAATGTAACCCTACTTTTTAAAAAAGGAGGGAGAGAGAAACCGTAGAATTATGGGGAAAATGCTAGCATCTTTTATCAAAGATGTGATAACAGCACATTTGGAAAGAGGTGAAATCATCGTACAAAGTCAGCATGGATTTGTGAAAGGAAAATCATGTCTGACGAATCTTATAGAATTTTTTGAAGATATAACTAGTGAGTGGATAGGGTAGAGCCAGTGGATGTGGTATATTTGGATTTTCAAAAGGCTTTTGACAAGGTCCCACACAGGAGATTAGTGTGCAAACTTAAAGCACACGATATTGGGGGTATGGTATTGATGCGGATAGAGAATTGGTTGGCAGACAGGAAGCAAAGAGTGGGAGTAAACGGGACCTTTAGTGACTAGTGTGGTACAGCAAGGTTCAGTGCTGGGACCCCAGTTGTTTACAATATATATTAATGATTCAGACGAGGGAATTAAATGCAGCATCTCCAAGTTTGCAGATGACACGAAGCTGGGCGCCAGTGTTAGCTGTGAGGAGGATGCTAAGAGGATGCAGGGTGACTTGGATAGTTTAGGTGAGTGGGCAAATTTATGGCAGATGCAATTTAATGTGGATGAATGTGAGGTTATCCACTTTGGTTGCAAGAACAGGAAAACAGATTATTATCTGAACACTGGCCGATTAGGAAAAGGGGAGATGCAACGGGACCTAGGTGTCATTGTACACCAGTCATTGAAGGTGGGCATGCAGGTACAGCAGTCGGTGAGAAAGGTAAATGGTATGTTGGCATTCATAGCAAAAGGATTTGAGTACAGGAGCAGGGAGGTTCTACTGCAGTTGTACAAGGCCTTGATGAGACCGCACCCTGGAGTATTATGTGCAGTTGTGGTCCCCTAATCTGAGGAAAGACATTCTTGCCATAGAGGGTGTACAAAGAAGGTTCACCAGATTGATTCCTGGGATGGCAGGACTTTCATATGAGGAAAGACTGGATCGACTAGGCTTATACTCACTGCAATTTAGAAGATTGAGGGAGGATCTTATTGAAACGTATAAAATACTAAAGGGATTGGACAGGCTTGGTGCAGGAAGATTGTTTCCGATGTTAAGGAAGTCCAGAACGAGGGGTCACAGTTTAAGGATAAAGGGGAAGCCTTTTAGGACCAAGATGAGGAAAAACTTCTTCACACAGAGTTGTGAATCCGTGGAATTCTCTGCCACAGGAAACAGTTGAGGCCGGTTCATTGACTATATTTAAGAGGAAGTTAGATATGGCCCTTGTGGCTAAAGGGATCTGGGGGTATGGAGAGAAAGCAAGTACAGGGTTCTGAGTTGGATGATCAGCCATGATCATACTGAATGGCGGTGCAGGCTCGAAGGGCCAAATGGCCTACTCCTGCACATATTTTCTATGTTTCTATGTTTCTGTATTGTCCGTGTGTGTGAGTGACTGTGGGAGTGGGAATTTTCAACACCTGGTAATGATTTGGATGAAATTCAGGATGTGGACAGTAAGTCCAAGTCTAATCGGATTTGTGTTTTATTTATTTCAGGAGGAAGCTCGTCGGAACAGAAGGTAGGACATGCTCTTTACTGAAACCCTGAATGGATTTGTAAAATAGTTCAGAATAGCAATTTATAACCAGCAGTTTAATATTTATAGGATTAATGACGATATCCAGAAATTGTCAGTGACAGATGGGACCCTACCAGTTGAAAAATTCGATCACCCCTATTTGTTGAAAACAGTGCTGAGAGGAACGCGTGATGCTATTAATCGAGGTAAAACTTATAAAGATTCATTTCTCCTTGTTTATGAAGCTCAATTTAGTTCCAATTTGAGGCAAAGATTGTCTGTAATACTGGGCTGAAGGGGAACTGCAGTTTATTCCACATCAACCGCACCGACTGGGAGGCATCACTGTCACATGGGCAGCTGGAGATGTCAGACCCCTGGACACGCCAGCACAGGGTCACAATACAACCAATACACGGGACTGGCAGATGAACCACTGTATCCTGATCCCAGGAAAATGCAGTAACACACCAGGACATGAGTTTGGATCTACCAGAAGAACTGGGAATTTAATACTGATGATAATATTGTAGGGAATAAAAGCAGGTATCAGTGTGGTGACCGGGATTGTCAGGAAAATACACAAGTCCTTCATGTGCCCTGTGAGTGCAGACTCTGACTGACGCAGGTCTTCCCCCTTCCGGATCAGCATCTCTCACTGTTTTTAGAGGCAGATGAGGGGAGTGGTCGTGATCGGGGACTGAATCGTCAGGGGAACAGACAGGAGAATCTATTGATGTGAACGGGACACCCGAATGGTATGTTGCCTCCTGGGTGCCAGGGTCAGGGATGCCTCGAATCGTGTCCGCAGCATTTCAGAGAGGGAGGGAAAAGAGCCAGATATCTTGATGAATTTTGGGACAATGACAATGGAAGTAAAAGCAAAGAGGTCATGATAATAGAATTTGGAGAGCTTGGTAGAAAGTTCAGAAGCAGCACCCCCAGGGTTGTAATTTCTGGATTGCTGCCTGTGCCACGTGCTGGTGAGGGTAGAAACAGGATAATTTGGCCGATTATCATGGCTGAGAAGATGGTGCTGGGGACAGGGATTCAGGTTCTTGGATCATCGGGATCTCATCTGGTGGAGGAATGACCTGCTCAAAAGGGATGGGTCGCACCTCGAGCCGAGGGAGAACAATATTCTCACAGAGAGGTTTGATAGAGCTGTTGGGGAGGGTTTAAACTAATTTGGTGGGGTGAGGGGTTGGAAGTGGAGTGAAGCGATAGAACTGATGGTAAAATGCAAAGATAGCGTGCAGTCAGACTGTCAGATAGGGCAGACAGATGAGAGGAGAAAATTGCAGCCAGCAGGGTGAGTATCAGTGCATTAGGGATGCAGAATTAAAAAGGGTAGCAGATACAGTACACAAAGTGTTATATCTCAATGCATGGAGTATGAGAAATAAGGTGGATGATCTTGTTGCACTATTACCGATTGTCAGGTATGATGTTGTGGCCATCACGGAATCGTGGCTGAAGGATGGTTGTAGTTGGGAGTTGAATGTTCAAGATTACACAATGTATCGGGGGAAGGAAGGAAGGCCGATGGGGTGGTGTGGCTCTGCTGGTAAATCAGCAGCAAGATGTGACATAGGATTGGAAGATGTTGAATCTTGTGGGTTGAGGTAAAGAACTGCAAAAGTAAAAATGACACTGACAGCAGTCATATACAGGCCTCCCAACAGTCAGTGGGTTGTGGCCCACAGATTACAACTGGAAATAGAAAAGGCTGATGAAAAGGACAATGTTATGATAATCATGGGAGATTTCAACATGCAGGTCAATTGGGAAAATCAAGTTGGTAAAGGATCTCAAGAGAGTGAGTTTGTTGAATGCAATGCGATGGCTTTCTAGAGCAGTTTGTCGTTGAGCCGACTCGGGGAACAGCTCTACTGGATTTGGTGTTATGTATTGAACCATAGGTGAGTAGTTAAAAGAAACCTTAGGAAGCAGTGCTCACAAAATGACTGAGTTCAACTTGAAATCTGATAAGGAGAAAGTGATGTCTGACATTGTAGTATTTCAGGGAAGTGAAAGAAATTACAGTGGTGAGAGAGGAGTTGGCCAAAGCAAATTGGAAGGAGATGCTGGCAGGGATGAGAGCAGAGCAGAAATGGTGTCAGTTTCTGAGAAAATGAGGAAGGTGAAGGATAGATGTATTCCAAAAATAAATAAATACTCATATGGCAAAATAGTAAAACCGTGGCTGACAAGGGAAGACAAGTTATTGTAAAGGCAAAAGAGAGGGCATACAACTAAACAAAAATTAGTAGGAAGACAAAGGATTGGGAAGCTTTTAAATATCTACAGAGAGGAACTAAAAGGATGATTGGGTGGGAAAAATAAACAAAAAATTGATTTGAATTGAATTGACTTTATTACTTACATCCTTCATATACATGAGGATTAAAAATCTTTACGTTACGTCTCCATCTAAATATGCAATGTGCAATTTATAGTAATTTATGATGAATTATCTGTATAACATGCTGGTCAATGTAACATAGAAATACAGTTGTGTCAACACGAGTTAATCAGTCTGATGGCCTGGTTGAAGAAGCTGTCCCGGAGCCTGTTGCTCCTGGATTTTCTGCTGTGGTACCGTATCCCAGATGGTAGCAACTGGTACAGTTTGTGGTTGGGGTGACTCTGGTCTCCAAAGATCCTTCAGGCCCTTTTTACACACCTGTCTTTGTAAAACAAGTTAGCAAACAACATCAAATTGTTTTTCAAATATTGTAAAAAAAACAGAGATGAGAGTGAATATAGGACCGCTAGAAAATGAGGCCAGATAAATAATAACGCGGGATAAAGAGACGGCAGATAAACCAAATATTTTGCACCAGTCTTCACTGTGGAAGGCACTAGCACTGTGCCCGGTATTGAAGAGTGCGAGGGGAGAGAAGTGAGTGCAGTTACTGTTACAAGGGCGAAGGTGCTCAAAAGGCTGAAAGACTTAAAGGTACATAAGTCACCAGGACCAGATGAACTGCACCTTAGTGTTCTGAAAGAGGTCGCAGTAGAAATTATGGAGGCATTTGAAATGGTCTTTCAAAAATCATTGGACCCTGGCATGGTGCCAGAGGACTGGAAAATGGCAAATGTCACTTAACTCTTTAAGGAAGGAGGAAGGCAACAGAAAGGAAATTATAGACAGTTAGCCTCACCTCTGTGGTTGGGAAGAAATTGGAGTCAATTATTAAGTATGAGGCTATGGAATACTTGATGACACTGGACAATATTGGACAAGTCAGCATGACTTCGTTAAGGAAATATCCTGCCTGACAAACCTGTTGGGATTCTTTGAGGAGGTTACAAGCAGGATAGATAAAGGGGATGCAGTGGATGTTGTATATTTGGAATCTCAGAAGGCCTTTGACAAGGTGCCACACATGAAGGTGGTAACCAGGTTAAGAGGCCATGGTATTACAGAAAAGTTAATGGCATGGTTAGAACATTGGCTGATTGGTAGGAAACAGCGAATGAGAGTAAAGGGATCCTTGTCTGGTTGGCTGTCAGTGACTCGTGTTCCACGGGGGTCAGTGTTAGGACACCTTCATTTTATGCTGGAAATCAAGATTTAGCTGATGGAATAGACCATAAGATATAGGAGCAGAAATAGGCCATTCGGCCCATCGAGCCTGCGCCACCATTCAGTCATGGGCAGATCCAATTCTTCAGTCATCGCCACTCCCCTGCTTTCACCCCAGACCCTTTGATGCCCGGGCTAATCAAGAACCTAATCAGGGATGGGGGAACAGCAGGGCACATTAGCTCACGGTTTAAAAGATTCGTGTGTTTGGCGAAATAAGGGGGTGAGTAGACCTATCTTTCTTTGTTTCATTCCTGTAGAATCAGGTAGCTTGTCTGCAGGGTTAGTGCTTTGTTCAGGGTGTCAGATGTGGGAATCCTGGGAGACCTCCAGCCTCCCTGATAGCCTCATCTGCACCAGGTGAACCGAGATTCAGCACCTCGGAGACCGTGTTAGGGATCTGGAGCTGCAGCTTGATGGCCTACTGCTTATTAGAGAAAATGAAGAGGTGATAGGCAGGAGCTACAGAGTGGTAGTCATCCGTAGGCTACAGGGGTCAGAAAACTGGGTGACTGTCAGGAGAGGGAAGGGAAATGCCCGGATAGTGGAGAGCACCCCTGTGGCTGCACCCCTCAGCAACAAGTATATCGTTTCGGATGCTGTTGAGGGGGATGACCTGACAGGGGACGGCCACGGTGACCGGGTCTCTGGCACTGAGCCTGGCGCTGTTGTGCAGGAGGGAAGGAGGGAGAAGAGGAATGCGGTAGTCATAGGGGATTGCATAGTCAGGGGAACAGACAGGAGATTCTGTGAGCCTGATAGAGATTCCCGCATGGTGTGCTGCCTCCCAGCTGCCAGGGTACGGGTTACACCTGAACCCGAAGGGAATCAATATCATAGCGGGAATGTTTAATAGAGCTGTCAGGGAGGGTTTAAACTAATTTGGCAGGGGGATGGGAAACCGGAATGATAGAGCGGAGGAGGGGGAAAACAGAAATAAATCTAAGATAGTGAGCAGTAAAGATGTCAGGAAGGACAGACAGGTGATGGGGCAAATTTGTAGCCAATGGGATGAGTTGCAGTGCAATCAATGCAAAAAGTACCAAATACTGGACTTAAGATGTTATACCTAAATACACACAGCATAAGGAATAAGGTGGATGATCTTGTCGTACAGCTACAGATTGGCAGGTATAATTTTGTGGCCATCACTGAGACGTGGCTAAAGGATGCATGTCACCGAGAGCTGAACGTCCAAGGATACACGGTGTATCGGAAGGATAGGCAGGTAGGCAGAGGGAGTTGCGTGGCTTTATTGGTAAGAAATGATATTAAATCATTAGAAAGAGGTGACATAGGATCGGAAGTGCAGAACCTTTTTGGGTTGAGCTAAGAAATCGCAGGGGTAAAAGGTCCTTGATGGCAGTTATCTACAGGCCTCCTAACAGCTGCAGTGAGGTGGACTACAAACTACAACAGGAAATAGAAAAGGTTTGCCAGAAGGGCAGTGTTATGATAATTGTGGGGGATTTTAACATGCGAGTGGATTGGGAAATTCAGGTCGACACTGGATCTCAAGACAGAGAATTTGTAGAATGTCTACGAGATGGCTTTTCAGAACAGCTTGTTGTTGAGCCCACTAGGGGATCAGAGGTACTGGATTGGATATTGTGTAACGACCCAGAGGTGATTAGAGAGATTGAGGAGAAGGAACCGTTACGAGGCAGTGATCGTAACATGATTGAGTTCACTGTGAAATTTGAGAAAGAGAAGCCGAAATCCGATGCGTCGGTATTTCAGTGGAGTAAAGGAAATGACAGTGGCACGAGAGAGGAACTGGCCAAATTTGACTGGAAAGGGACACTAGCGGGAAGGACGGCAGAGCAGCAGTGGCTGGAGTTTATGCGAGAAGTGAGGAAGGTGCAAGACAGATATATTCCAAAAAAGGAGAAATTTTCGAATGGAAAAACGATGCGACCGTGGCTGACAAGAGAAGTGAAAGCCAAAGTAAAAGCAAAGGAGAGGGCATTCAAGGAAACAAAAATTAGTGTGAAGACAGAGGATTGGGAAGTTTTTAAAAGCTTACAAAAGGAAACAAAGAAGGCCATTAAGAGGGAATAGATGAACGATGAAAGGAAGCTAGCAAATAATATCAAAGAAGATACTAAAAACTTTTTCAAGTATATAAAGAGTAAAAAAACAGGTGAAAGTGGATATAGGACCAATAGAAAATGATGCTGGAGAAATTGTAATGGGAGATAAGGAGATGGCTGAGGAACTGAACGAGCATTTGCATCAGTCCTCACTGAGGAAGATATCAGCAGTATACCGGACACTCAAGGGTGTCAGGGAAGAGAAGTGTGCGCAGTCACAATTACGACAGAGTAAGTACTCAGGAAGCTGAATAGTCTCAGGGTAGATAAATCTCCAGGACCAGATGGAATGCACCCTTGTGTTTTGAAGGAAGTAGCTGTGGAGATCGCGGAGGCATCAGCAATGATCTTTCAAAAGTCAATAGATTCTGGCATGGTTCCGGAGGAGTGGAAGATTGCAAATGCCACTCTGATATTTAAGAAGGAGGGAAGGAAGCAAAAAGTGAATTATAGACCTGTTAGCTTGAGAAATGGTTGGGAAGTTTCCGGAGTCAATTGACAAGGATGAGGTTACGGAGTACCTGGAGGCATATGACAAGATAGGCCAAACTCAGCATGGTTTCCTTAAAGGAAAATCCTGCCTGACAAACCCATTGAAATTTTTCCAGGTAATTACAAGTAGGCGAGACAAGGGAGATGCAGTGGATGTTGTGTATTTGGATTTTCAGAAGGCCTTTGACAAGGTGCCGCACATGAGGCCGCTAAACAAGATAAGAGCCCATGGAATTACGGGAAAGTTACATATGTGGATAGAGCGTTGGTTGATTGGCACGAAACACAGAGAGGGAATAAAGGTGTCCCATTCTGGTTGGCTGCCAGTTACCAGTGGTGTTCCACAGGGGTCCATGCTGGGGCCACTTCTTTTTACGTTGTATATCAACGATTTGGCTTATGGAATAGATGGCTTTGTGGCTAAGTTTGCTGATGATACAAAGATAAGTGGAGGGGACGGTAGTGCTGAGGAAACAGAGAGTCCACAGAGAGACTTGGATAGATTGGGAGAATGGTCAAAGAAGTGGCAAATGAAATACAATGTTGAAAAGTGTATGGTCATGCACGTTGGTAGAAGAAATAAATGGGCAGCCTATTATTTAAATGGTGAGAGAATTCAAAGTTCTGAGATGCAACGGGACTTGGGAGTGCTCGTGCAGGATACCCTGAAGGTTAACCTCCAGGTTGAGTCGGTGGTGAAGAAGGCGAATGCAATGTTGGCATTCATTTCTAGAGGAATAGGGTATAGGAGCAGGATGTGATGTTGAGGCTCTATAAGGAACTGGTAAGACCTCACTTGGGATACTGTGTGTAGTTTTGGGCTCCTTATTTTAAAAAGGATGATCTGACATTGGAGAGGGTTCAGAGAAGATTCACTAGAATGATTCCGGGAATGAGAGGGTTAAGATATGTGGAACATTTGACCGCTTTTGGACTGTACTCCTTGGAGTTTAGAAGAATGAGGGGAAACCTCACAGAAACATTTCGAATGTTAAAAGGCATGGACAGAGTGGATGTGGCAAAGTTGTTTCCCATGGTGGGGGAGTCTAGTACGAGAGAGCATGACTTAAGGATTGAAGGGCGCCCTTTCAGAATGGAGATGCAAAGAATTTTTTTTAGCCAGAGGGTGGTGAATCTGTGAATTTCTTGCGGCAGTGGAAGCCAAGTCATTGGGTGTATTTAAGACAGAGATTGATAGGTATGTGAGTAGCCAGGGCATCAAAGGTCATGGTGAGAAGGCGGGGGAGTGGGACGAAATGGGAGAATGGATCAGCTCATGATAAAATGGTGGAGCAGATTCAAAGGAACGAATGGCCGGCTTCTGCTACTTTGTCTTATGGTCTTATTTGAAAGCACCAGTATACGTAATAAGGATCTTGTAGCACAGGTAGAGTTTGGCAGGTACAAACTTCGGCAGCTACGACTTTGGTCGAAGGAATAAAGACGTAGACAATTCGGTAAACAGGGCGAAATTCAAAAATCAGAGGAGCAAAGGGACTTGGGTGTCCTTGTGCAGGATTCCCTGAAGGTTAACTTGCAGTTTGTGTCAGTGGTAAGATTGGCAAACTCAATGTTTGCTTTCACTTCGAGAGGATTAGAGTACAAGAGCAAGGTTGTAATTCTGAGGTTTTAATAAGGCATTGGTCAGACCACACTTG
Organism: Hemitrygon akajei; assembly: GCF_048418815.1. NCBI lineage: Eukaryota > Metazoa > Chordata > Chondrichthyes > Myliobatiformes > Dasyatidae > Hemitrygon > Hemitrygon akajei. The sequence goes on from NW_027331953.1 coordinate 4,883,832, forward strand.
GAGTATTGTGAGCAGTTTTGGGTCCCTTCTATTTGAAAACATGTACTGGCATTGGAGGGGGTCCAGAAGATTCACAAGAATTATTCCGGGAATGAAAGTGTTAACATATGAGGAGTGTTTGATGGTTCTGGGCCTGTACTCATGGGAGTTTAGAAGAATGGCTGATTTATTATCCCTCTCAATCTTATTCTCCTGCCTCCTTCCCATAACTTTTGAGACTCTGACTGATCAAGAAGTTTACTTATTAATTTCTGCTTTAAAAATCAAACAGAAGAAAATCTGCAGATGCTGGTAATCCAAGCTACACAGGTCCTGATGAAGGTTCTCGCCAGATCTCTCTGACACCTGTCTGGAGAGAGTTGATATGGGGAGGATGTGGGTGGGTCGAGAACGGTAAGCACAGCCTCCGACTATAGGGATGTCCATTTAGGACAGAGATGAGGAGGAATTCCTTTATCCACAGGATAGTGAATCTGCCACAGGCAGCTGTGGAGGCCAAATGATTGAGTATATTTAAAGCAGAGTAACACACACAAATTGTTGGGGGAAGAGCAGGCCGGGAAGTTTCCAATGAAAAGAGTAAACAGTCGACGGTTCAGACTGAAACACTTCATCAGGACCTGTGTTGCTTAAGAGTTCCTGCAAATTCATCCCCTGCCCTAATGAGGGGCTGCGAGGGATGGGGTTGTGGGAAAGGGGACAAAGTCATCCTCATCTGCCATCTTTGCCCCCTGTAGCTTCTCATTACGTCCACACACAGAGTTCACCCAGGGGCTTTCCACCCCTCCCCCTCCTGGTTCAATCTGCCATTCATCTCTCCCCTACTGGTTCCCATTATCACCTCCTTTACTGTCTCAAACCATCACACTCCCCCACTTCACACTCACAAATTAATGTGAACATTGTATGACGGGCCTGTTTCTGTGCTGTACTGCTCTATGTTCTCTGTTCCCAGTTTCGAAGAATGAGAGGAGATCTCATGGAAACACAAAATTCTTTCAGGGGTCAACAGGCAGGAGTGAGGGAGGATGTTTCCCCTGTCTGAGGAGTCAAGGGCCAGGGGTCTCTCCCCACTCTGTCCAGCGGAAAACCTTTGGGGAGACAGTTGTCCACTCGCCTTTCCCCCGATCCCCGGGGCCGCGCTGCCCGAGTCGTACCCCCCCCCCGATCCCCAAGGCCGCGCTGCCCGAGTCTCCCCCCCGATCCCCGGGGACTCTCTAATTCTCTGCTTCTCCCCCCAGTCTCTGTGACCTTGGATGTGGAAACGGCAGGTCCGGATCAAGAGGTGTCTGAGGATCGGAAGAGTCTGAGATGGAACCCGACCTGGAGGTATTTCCCTGACACCGGGAAGAGATTCACACACCGTCGTTGTGTGCTGGGATCGGAGGGATTCACATCGGGGAGACATTACTGGGAGGTGGAAGTGACGGGGATTCGGGGCTGGAGTCTGGGAGTCGCCGCAGAGTCTGTGGAGAGGAAGAGAGGGGTCAGTCTGAGTCCGGAGACCGGATTCTGGGTCATCGGGCGGGAGTCTTGTGACGTGATACGTCGGGATGGTACCGTGTCCCGTGGTCTCATCAGCTCTGAGTCACGTCTCGTTGCCGGTCTCATCCCCGGGAGGGTGGGAGTTTATCTCAGTTACGAGTCCGGGACAGTTTCATTTTACAACGCGGAGACCAAGTCCCATCTCCACACCTTCACTGGGAATAAATTCACGGGGAAACTTTATCCTTTCTTCGCGTCCGGGGATGTCAACCAGTGGCTGAGAATCTGCTCCGGTTCCGCTCCGGGTCTGTAAACGGGTCGGGTCCCGGGACCGGCATCAGGAGTAAAGTCTCTGTAAATATAAATGTGCGGAGAGTGCAGCTAAATACGTGGCTAAGGAGATGGTGCAGGAGGGAGGGCTTCATGTTTCTGGACAATTGGGCTTTGTTCCCGGGAAAGTGGGGCCTGTTCCAACGGGACGGTTTGCCCCTGAACTGGAGGGGGACTAACATCCTTGCGGGTAGATTTGCCAGTGCTGCTCCGCGGGATTCAATCTAGATTTGCAGAGGGAGGGGAACCAGAGTGTTAGAGCAGTTAGTGAGGTGGAGGAGGATAAGGAACATGAGAGGACTGCATGTATAGATGGAAATGAAAAAAAAGCTTTATGCATGATATAAATATTCTCAGGTACATCTATTTCAATGCACGGAGTATTGTTGGTAAAACAGATGAGTTTAGGGAGTGGGCTGACACGTGGGATTACGACATTACTGCTATCAGTGAGACTTGGTGGCAGGAGGGGCAGAACTGGCAGCTTAATGTTCCGGTAAAATTGGAGAAGGGCCCATTTTGTGGAAATGAAAAAGTATCTCGGAAGAGTGGATTGGGAAACGTTTTTTTTCTGGCAAGGATGTGTTCAGTAAGTTCAAATGTGAAATTTTGAGAGTGCAGAGTTTGCACGTTCCTGCCAGGATTAAAGGCAAAGTTAACAGGCATAGGGAACCTTGTATAGAAAATGTAAGAAAATACTATTTTTACAAATATATTGAGAGTAAGTGGATAGTAAGGGACAGAATTGTTCCCTAGAAGATCAGAGTATGTAGCCTCACGAGATGGGGGAGATCTTAAACAGTTTTTTTGCATCAGTATTTACTCAGGAAACTGGCATAGTGTATATGGAAAGAAGGGAAACAAGCAGTAGTGTCATGGAACATTTGTAGATTAAAGAGGAGGAGGTGCTTGTTGCCTTACAGCGAATAAAGGTAGATAAATCCCCGGGGCCTGACTTGTTATTTTTTCGGACCTTGAGAGAGACGAGTGTACAAAAAGGCAGGGGACCTGACACAAATATTTAAAATGTCCTCAGCCAAGGGTGCAGTGCCGGAGGATTGGAGGGTAGCTCATGTTGTTCCGTTGTTTAAAAAAGGCTCCAGGAGCAAACCAGGTAACTACAGGCCAGTGAGCCTGACATCAGTAGTAGGTACATTATTGGAAGGAGTTCTGAGAGATCGGATATACAAGTATTTGGACAGCCAAGGGCTGATTAAGGATAGTCAGTATGGCTTTGTGCATGGTAGATCGTGTTTAATGAATGTTGCAGAGTTTTTCGAGGAGGTGACCAAGAAAGTAGTTGAAGGAAAGGCTTTGGATGTTGTCTGCATGAACTTTAGTAAGGCCTTTGACAAGGTCCCACATGGGAGGTTAGTTCAGAAGGTTCAGACACTAGGTATCCATAGAGAGGTTGGAAGCTGGATTCGAAATTGGCTGTGTGGGAGAAGACAGACAGTGGTAGTGGATGATTGCTTCTCAGACGGGAGGCCTGTGACTAGTGGTGTGTCTTTGGGATCGGTGCTGGGACTATTGTTGTTTGTTGTCGATATCAATGATATAGATGTGGTCAATTGGATAAGCAATTTTGCTGATGACACCAAGATTGGAGTTTTAAGAATAAATTGGATAGATACATGGATGGGAGAGGTTTGGAGGGTTACGGACTGGGTGCAGGTCAATGGGACGAGCGGAATAAAGTTTCCGCACAGACTAGAAGCGCCAAATGGCCTGTTTTCTGTGCTGTAGTGTTCTTTGGTTCTATGGAGTGAAATAAACACGGGATGAGAATTATTGATCGATTAATTTTAACTCGTTCACCGCATCCGTCAACCGAACAGAAATACTGGGGATTTAGCAGCAGCTGCGGGCGGCGGGTCCTGAGCTCCCCCGGGTCCTAAAGTCCACTCGTAATGAGACAGGTTAAATGGGCCAAGTGGGGTCGGTGCTGACTGGAAAAGACAGTGAAGATTGTTCATTACGTTCATCTGCCATTTCTTTGTCCCCCATTACCACTTCACCAGCATTATTTTCCTGTGGTCCAGTATCAACTCTCATCTCCCTTTCACTCTTCATGTAACTGAAAACTAAACTTTTAGTATCCTGATTTATATTATTGGCCAGTTTGCCCTCATATTTCGTCTTGTCCATTCTTATGGCTTTTTTCGTTGCCTTTTGTTGGATTTTAAGAGCATCCCAATAATCCATCATCCCAATCAACTTTGCTACTTTATATGCCATTTCCTTAGGTTTAACACAATTATTGCATTCCGTTTCCAGCTCAAACTGTGAATTAGATTAAAGTCAGTCCCACGATTTAATAAAGTTTTTATTTGAAAACTATCTACCCTCGCAAAGATTGTACTGAAGACTGCATTTGATTTTTCTTCAGCCTTATACGCTTCACTTTGAAATAGTATGTGTTCCGACAATTTCATAATGACAAAATGTACACGACACAGAATGAAGTTTTCCAATTAGATACAAGACATAAATTAAGCATTGTGTGGGCTTTTCAACGTCATTCCCTTTCCTTCCCTTGTTTTAAGCCCTTCTTCTAGAAACCCAACAGGTTTATGTATTCTGTAAAGGTGTCTGTCCTTATGTCCATTATCATGTCTTGCCATATGCCCCTAATTCTTAACACTACCAACCCTTTAGCTTCTAATTTGCTAAGTGGAAGGTCTATATCCACAGCTTAACATTTAACAGCTTTTGGTGCAAAACAGTCAACATCATCATTTCCCTCAACAGTGTGATGTGCAGGGCCCATAATGTGCAGACATATAAATCAAACTTTATATATGAAATACCGTTTGACAAGTTTCCAACAGTCAATCTGACCTACTGCCAGAATGACCTGTTTAAGACACATCAAAACCGAAATGCATTCTGAGCAAATTAGAAGGACCTATTTCGTCCACCCACTGTAAGCCTAAACTGTTGCCAAAGAATTCTGCTTCCTATGCTGATAAATGACTATAAATCATTTCTTTATCATTACCTGCAATTCAGGCATACAGAAACAGCCACACCAACATACCCAGTTAAATTATCTTCTGATTCATCTGTAAAATGGTTACTGTATGATAATAACTTTCATTAATATACTGATGAACCAACAGACTCTCAGGCAGAACCGAATCCGATCGTGTAACATAAAATCAACTGAAGTCATTGGAAAAAACAAGGTGTGGTTACAGAGAAAGCTACAGTGGGACATATTGTATCATCAAATACACCCGTATTCCCAGCGTGGTAAGAAACCAGCCACCCAAAACAAAATGCACTCTTCTTGTGATGTCCCCAAACATCCTCTAGCACACCTTTAACAGGATGATCATTTCCTTGCCCCCGCAAATTAATCCAGTATGTTGACAGCAACTTGAACCTCTGTTACTTTGAGGGCAATTGTCCCATTGCAATCAGTAAAGCCAAAACAGGAAACAACATTATTGCACCAGAAAATAATCTGAAAGTCTGTAATTGTATCACATACAAACATTTTTAATTTGAAGATGAGGCTGATCCATAAGCCACACAGACATAATCAAGAACAGATCAAATTAAACAAATATAATTAGTCAGCAAAGATTTTCATGTTGCACCCAAGAATACCCACATAGATGTCTAAGGTGATTTAAAGCTCCTTTACATTTATCAATTATTTTACTGATAGGTGCTTCCATGTCAGCTTATTATCCATCCACATACTGAGAAATCTTACCACTGACACTTCCTCAAGTCATTAATCATGTAATTTAAAATCAAGTGCAAGTCTATTAATGCTGTTTGTAAACCAGGTAATGTGTTTTAACGACTGAAAGCTTAAAATCCTCATCAATCTGCCCACTGTTTGACCTATTAATTGTAAATTGCAATTAATACCTCTAATCTATAAAGCTACGTCATCTGTATATTGTGATTTACCCAGGGTATCGCATTTTCCCATCTGCGAATATATCAATAATCATAATATTACATAATTAAGGACTACAAATACTGCCTTGTGGGATCCCATTCTCTATCTCATAGAAACACAAACATAACATGCCAACCGGTACTTGGACAGTCCATTCAAAAAAAAAACTCAGAAAAATTATACAATGTCCCCCTCACTCCTAATTTAATCAAAAGTCCTTTCTTCCATATCATTTCCCTTTTCAGTATCAAGAAGTATTGCTAGTACAACATCTTTATTTAATTGTTCTATCCGAATATAATCTTCCAAACCTAAAACTGAATCTAATGTCATTTCACCCTTCCAAAATCCACTCTAATAAAACACTTTATCACCACTCTTTCCAAAATATAACTCAAGCGCTTGATTACCATACATTCTATATGTTTACATAAATGAGACATTCACGATATCGGCGCTTAACTAGAAGGATCAAATGGGGATCTGCCAGGTTTTAGAATAGGCACTACTATTTCCATTTTCCATGAGGAAAGTAGATGCACAATTCAAACATTCAATATTTTCACAAAAGAGAATTATACACAATTACAATTTCAAATATCACTCTTTCCTGGGGACACCTGACCAGCATTATTAATGGACTTCTTAAATTCATACAAAGAAATCTCTCCATATGTGATACTTCACTTAAATTATCCTGATTATAAATCTCAGCAAATGACCCAGCCAGTAACACAACCTTCCCTGTTTCAGTAACAATCATTTTGCCCTCATTAATCAACACTGGAAATATTATAATCCCCACAAATCCCCCCATATTCTAAATCATATCTCAAACAATTCCAAGTTTGATATCCCTTCCAATATTATCTCCTTATAACCTCCGGTAAATCAGCTCCTTCCTCACCACGGCCTTTGCCCTTTTATTGTCAATAATGTCACTCGGAGACTGATGCACCATCACATAAAAACTCACATTTCTCCCAATTTGCTTCCTGTCCCGTTTTCAATCCAAATCCAAACTCAAAAAGACAGGAAGGCTGACTGACGTTCACATAAACTAATCACCCTCCGAGTTCCCATTTGAGCCACAGGCACTGCAGACAATGACAGCAGGCGTCTGTGTTAAGCCTGAGCTACGATAGGCTGGAGGAAATCGGCCCATGGTCAGCCCCTCCTCTTCCGCTCCATCGCCATGGCGGAGATCAGCGAGTCGCTTCTGTCGGTGCCGCCGGCCCCGGCGCCCACAAGAAAGGGTGTGATTCCCCTTCGCGCCTCGGTGGGTCTGTTTCGGCGACGTCTGTGGTGGCTGACGAAAAATGCTTTGACGGGGAGCGAGCGAGGATAATGACTACAACTCCCAGAAGGCCCCACTGATGAAATTGTGGTGTTGTAAGGTATCAAAGCAAAATGGAGGAAAAAGTAATGCATTGCGTTTTCTGTACTGTGTCGTGCCTTCAATAAAAAAATAAATTAAAAGAGAGATTCCAGCGAGAAATAGATAGAACATAGAACAATACAGCACAGTACAAGCCCTTCGGCCCACAATACTTAAATTCCTCCATAAACCTGTTAAATAGTCTCTTAAACTTCACTAGTGTATCTGCCTCCGCCACTGACTCGGGCAGTGCATTCCACGCACCAACCACTCTCTGACTATAAAATCTTCCTCTAATATCCCAGTTGAACTTCTCTCCCCTTACCTTAAAGCCATGTCCGCTGATATTGAGCAGTGGTGCCCTGGGCAAGAGGCGCTGGCTGTCCACTCTATCTATTCCCCTTGATATCAACTATACCTCTATCATTTCTCCTCTCAGCATCCTCCTTTCCAGAGAGTAAAGCCCTAGCTCCCTTAATCGCTGATCATAATCCATACTCTCTAAACCAGGCAGCATTCTGGTAAATCTCCTCTGTACCCTTTCCAATGCTTCCACATCCTTCTTATAGTGAGGTGACCAGAACTGGACATAGTACCAATTGTAGAAAAACCGGAGTTTTATAGAGCTGCATCATTGCATCGCGACTCTTAAACTCTATCCCTCAACTTATGAAAACTAACACCCCATAAGCTTTCTTAACTACTCTGTCTACCAGTGAGGTAACTTTCAGGGATCTGTGGACATGTAGCACACGATCCCTCTGCTCCTCCACACTTCCAAGTATCCTGCCATTTACTTTGTACTCTGCCTTGGAGTTTGTCCTTCTAAAGTGTACCACCTCACACTTCTCCAGGTTGAACTCTATCTGCCACTTCTCAACCCACTCCTGCATCCTATCAATGTCTCTCTGCAATCTTTGACAATACTCTGCACTATCCACAACACCACCAAACTTTGTGTCTTCTGCAAACTTGCCAACCCATTCTTCCACCCCCACATCCAGGTCGTTAATAAAATTCACGAAAATTAGGGATTCCAGAATTGATCCTTGTGGGACAACACTAATCACAACCCTCAAATCCGAATGTCCTCCCTCCACCACAACTCTCTGCTTTCTGCAGGCAAGCCAATTCTGAATCCACCTGGTCAAACATCCCTGGATCCCATGCCTTCTGACTTTCTGAATATGCCTACCGTGTGGAACCTTATCAAATGCATTTCTAAAATACATGTAGATCACATCCACTGCACTACCCTCATGTATCTACCTGATCACCTCTTAAGAGAACTCCATCAGGCTTGTTAGTTACGATCTGCCCTTCAGAAAACCATGCTGTCTGTCACTGATCAGACCATGATTCTCCAAATGCCAATAGATCCTATCTTTGTGAATCTTTTCCAACAGCTTTCCCACCACAGATGTAAGGTTCAATGGTCTATAATTATCCGGACTATCCCTACTACCCTTTTTGAACAAGGGAACAACATTCGCCTCCCTCCAATCCTCCGGTACCATTCCCGTGGACAATGAGGACATAATGATACTAGCTAGAGGCTCAGCAATCTATTTCCTCGCCTCGGATGCAGAACTGGGAAGTCGCAGATGGAGTTCAACACAGATGAAGAGGTTCATTTCTGCAGGTCAAATGTGAACACAGAATATAATATTAATCGTAAGACTCTTGGTAGTGTGGAAGGTCAGAGAGATCTTGGGGTCCATGTCTATACGACATTCAAAGCTTCTCTGGAGGTTGGCAATGTTGTTAGGAACGCGTCTGGTGTGATGGCCTTCATCAACCGTGAGATTGAGTTCAAGAGCTGTGAGGTGATGTTGAAGCTATATTTCTCCTAACCTGTACATAAGTAATTGTACCCCAACACGGCAGGGCTGTGGGCTTAGTTGGACCCCACTTGGGAGTCCAGTGTTCAGTTCTGGTGGCCTCACTGCAGGAAGGATGTGGATACTATAGAGTGTGCAGAGTAGATTTACAAGGATGTTTCTCTTGGATTGGAGAGCATGCCTTATGAGAGTAGATTGAGTGAACTTGGCCTTTCCTTCTTGGAGCGACGGAGGATGAGAGGTCACCTGACAGAGGTGTATAAGATGATGAGAGGCTTTGACCATGTGGACATCCAGAGGCATTTTCCCAGGCTTGAAGTGACTAACACGAGGGGACGTAGTTTTAAGCTGCTTGGAAGTCGGTACTGAGGGAATGTCAGGGGTAAGTTTCTTACACAGAGAGTGGTGGGTGCATGGAATACACTGCCTGCAGCGATGGTGGAGGTGGATACAATAGGATATTTTAAGAAACTCTTAGATAGGTTCATGGAGCTTAGAAACATAGAGGGATATACGATCAGGAAATCCTAGGCAGTCTCTAGAGTAGGTTACATGGTCGGTACAACATTGTGGGCTGCGGAGCCTGTAATGTGCTGTAGATTTCTGTGTTCTGTGTCAAAGACAGGCAGAGGGATTAGTTTAAATGGACTGGAGGACAGCATGGAAAAGTTGGGCCGAAGGGCCTGTGTTAGTGCCGGAAGGGAGGGGTTCTGACCCAACCATCGACTCTATTCCCCTCAACAGATGCTGCCTGACTTGACAACGTTCTTGAAAAGTTGCATTCAGTTCCCCTTAGCATTCTGTACAAAGGATGTTTTGTGCTGGAAGAGAGCAGAGGAGATTCATCATGATTGAGGGGGTTTCTGTTCATAAGTCCATAAGGCATAGGAACAGAATTAGGCCATTCAGCCCATTGAGTCAGCCACCTTTCCATCATGGCTGATCCAAGATCGCACTTAATTCCAGATATCTGACCTCCCGCCATATCCTTTGATACCCTGACCAATCAGGAAACGATTAACTTTCGCCTTGAACATACCCACACACTCGGCCTCCACCGCAGTCTGTGATAGAGCATTCCACAGATCCAATACACCTTGGCTAATAAAAACATAAGCTGCTTACCTCTGTTTGAAAAGGTGGCCCCTCAACTTTGTGGCTCTGCCCCACCACAGGAAATACCTTCTCCACATCCACCTTATCCAATCCTTTCAACATTCGGTAGGTTTCAACGAGATGCCCCCGCATTTTTCTCAGTTCCAGTGAGCACAGGGTCCAAGCTGCCAAGTGCTCCTCATATTTTAACCCCTTCATTCCCAAAATCATCTTTCTGAACCTCCTCTGGACTCTCTCCAATGACAACACATCCTGACTGAGATGGGGGGCCCAACACTGTTGACAATACTCCAAGTGTGGCCTGACTAGTGTCTTATCTCGTTGCTGTTATATTCATGGGGCGAGATTGGACTGTGTTGACCTACAGGGAGATCTTGGAATCCGAGTTCATAACTCCCAGATAGTGTTCCATTGTCAGGTAGTTATACTGCAGTTGTATAAATCTCTAGTTTAACCACATCTGGAGAATTTCATTCGAAGACAGGGATAATGCGGAGGTTTTGGATGGTGAGTGGAAGACGCTTAACAGGATGCTGTCTGGATAAAGTGAGACCGGACAATCTCGGGTAATTTTCTCCGGAGTGGCAGAGGCTGAGGGAGGTCTGACAGACGTTTACAGGAATGTGAGAGACACAGACAGAGTGGACAGCCGGGATTTTTTCTCTAAGGAGGAAATGTCCAATGCCAGTGGGCATGCACTTCAGGAGAAAGGGGGAACACACCCTCATTGGTCCTTTTTGCACTATTGAAGTATTTTGTAATTTAGTGTAATTTCCTATCTTTTCTCTGCATAGCTGCTGTTGGAAAAAACAATTAGAAAAAAACAATGTTGTTAAAAACTTGACTCAGAATGTTTAAAGAAGATTTGCGTTTCAAGTTTTGTTTTTCATTCCCATAGTGGGTGTCTGGAGTGAATATCGGGTGGTGGTGGAGGCAGATGTGATAGAGGCTATTAGATACCACGTAAATGTGAGGAGAATTGAGGGATGTGTCCCTTGTGTAGGAAGAAGGGATTGGTTTAGTAAGGCATGAGGTGACCAGTTCAATTGGTTCAAAACAACACAGTGAGCAGAAGGGCCTGTTCAAGGACAAGTACAGCAAGCAGAGCAGGTAAACTGGATAAAGTGATCCCACTCAGAGAACAGACTTTGACGTCAGTGGATATATGCCGGTATCACAGTTCTCTCACCAAAGATACTTCACTGCTGGATAAAATGAAGCTTGTGATGTTTATAATGGATGTGGTGAATTGTACTGCTCAGACATCTCATCCTACTGAGGAAATTAAAATTATTGTGAAAGCTGCAGAAAGGTATCTTGGTGTAACTGGTGTTTTGTGGGAAGCTTTAAATGAAGTTTTGTTGGGTGGGGTACCTGTATCCCAGTCTACTTGTGAATATACATAATAGTATTAAAATATATCAATGAAATGCAAGAAATCTGATTTATAATGGTCAAGATTTTAAGAAGTTTATTTCTGATTTGTCAGACTCTTCCGATGACATATCTGTTCAGGAAACCTGCACATTTTAAGTTTTTATTCCTGTGCAGGAATATATTGTCGTTTGGCTTGACAGGTTAGTTGGTAGAGGGGAGATGTTGGCAGTTTTATAATGAAAGGGGCAGGGTATAGAGTTGTGAATGGGAATAAAATGTATGACGCACTTGTAGTAGAAATTCTTGATTCAGCAGGTATGTATATAATTTTCTTGTGTGCGAATATTAACTTTGTGTATCGTATTTGGAGGTTTGGCCATCCACTTTCCTCATGGAAAATGGTTGTTGTAATAGTGTCCATTCTAAAACCTGCAGCTCCCCGTCTGATCCTCCTTGTTATAGGCCAATATCATGAATGTCTCATTTATGAAAACTTGTGGAATGTGTGGTAATCGAGGGGTTGATTTTATATTTTTGATAGAAGAGTTGATTTCACGTTTTATCAGACGGGAATTCGGAAAACTTTCGAATCAGTTTTGGGTTTGGAAGATTATATTAGGAAACACAGTTAAACAAAGATCAACACGTACAAACAAGCTGGAGGAACTCAGCAGGTCAGGCAGCGTCCGTGGAAACGAGCAGTCAACGTTTCGGGCCGAGACCCTTCGTCAGGACTGAAGAAGGAGGGGGCAGGGGCCCTACAAAGAAGGAGGGTGAGGGTGGGGGAGGAGAAGGCTGGTAGGCGCCAGGTGAAGAACCAATCAGAGGAAAAATCGAGGGGTGGGGGAGGCGAAGCACGGAGGGGATAGGCAGGAAAGGTGAAGAAGGAATGTAAGGGGAAAGCACTATGGGTAGTAGAAGAAGGCAGAATCATGAGAGAGGTGATAGGCAGCTGAAAGACCAGGCACAGTGAAAGTGGGATGGGGGAAGGGAGGGGGAGGTAATTACTGGAAGTTGGAGAATTTGGTGTTTACACCAAGGGGCTGGAGACTAACCAGACGGTAGATGAGGTGTTGCTCCTCCAACCTGGGTTTAGCCTCATCATGGCAGTAAAGGAGGCCATGTATGACATATCCGAATGGGAGTGGGAAGCAGAGTTGAAGTGGGATGCAACTGGGAGATCCTGTCTGTTGTGGCGGACGGAGCAGAGGTGCTCGACGAAGCGGTCCCCCAATCTGCGTCGGGTCTCGCCGATGTAGAGGAGACCGCACCGGGAGCACCGGATGCAATAGATGCCCCAACAGACTCACAAGTGAAGTGTTACCTCACCTGGAAGGACTGTCTGGGGCCCTGAATGGTGGTAAGAGAGGACGTGTAGGGACAGGTGTAGCACTTACGCTTGCAGGGATAAGTACCCGGTGGGAGATCTGTGGGGAGGGACGTGTGGACCAGGCAGTCGCGGAGGGAACGATCCCTGCGAAAAGCAGAGAGGGGTAGAGAGGGAAAGATGTGCTTAGTGGTGGGGTCCTGTTGAAAATGGCGGAGGATAATATGCTGGATCCGGAGGCTGGTGGGGTGGTAGGTGAGGACGAGGGGAACACGGTCCCTGTTGTGGTGACGGGAGGATGGGGTGAGGGCCGGAATGCATCCGGTGCTCCCGGTGTGGCCATCCACACCGCAATGCCATTAGCCCAGGAGTCAGTGTAGATGTGGATTGGTCCGGTGGTATTTTGGAGGGGGAGGGCTACTGCTGCCAGCCCGGCAAGTTGACTGAACCCCCCCTCCTTCTCTGTGGTAAATTTTGCCCGTGGCGGGATGAAGTGCTGCCGCTGTCCACAATGGTTTCCCCCCTTTCCAGCGGCTGGAGCCGTCTGTGAACCAGGCGTGCAGTTTGTCGTCGGGATGGAGGGAATCGAAGGGTTGACCCCAACACGCTGAGGAGGGTTGTACCTTGGGGATGTCCGGGGCAGGGTTCTGGGACTGGGGGAAAGCCATGACTTGTTCATGGAGGCGGCTGACCCCTTCGGGACCGGGTTCAGCCCGCTCCGCAATGTAGCTTCCACTGGACAATGGAGGACGGCCCTCTCTGTGGGAGGAATCAGGGGACCTGACCCATCGCATTATGGGGAGATGGGGGCGGAGGACGACAGGGTCGGGGCCTGTTTGGTGTTCTGTGTCGATGAACGCCAGGTAACAGGCTAGTAGCTGGCGGTCGAAGGGGCTGTAGCGCGCTATGCGGCGGGATTGCCTGGGAGGATGGTGTGCTGAGCTCCTGTATCGACAAGTGCCATCCACCTCTGCGTGTTTCCCTTTCCCCAGTGTACTACGACAGGTATATGTGGCCTCAGGTCCCCCGGGCGGGAGAGGGCCAGAGAGCAAATGCGCCGGGGGCCCTGGCCTTCCTCCTATGGGTGGGGCGAGGCAGTTTCAGGTAAGTGAGGTGCAGAGGGTGGGTTGGTGTGGGCATGGTCTGGCTGAGCGGGGCGGTCTGGCTGGTCTTGTTGTAGCTAGATTTGTCCCAGTAATGCAGAGAACGAAGTGAGATTGGGGAGAAGAAAGAGGGGGAGTGGGGAGAGGAAAGAATGGGGAGTGGGGCCTGGGAGAGAGATTAGGGAGAGAGGGCAATAGAAGAGAGAAGGGAGTGTGGGGTCCCGGAGAGAGACGGGGAGTGGATATGAAGAGACGGGGTAGTAAAAGAGAAAATGGAGTGTAGGGGGGGGGGGGGGGGGGAGAGAGAGAGAGAGAGAGAGAGAGAGAGAGAGAGAGAGAGAGAGAGAGAGAGAGAGAGAGAGAGAGAGGAGAGAGAGAGAGGAGAGAGAGAGAGAGAGAGAGAGAGAGAGAGAGAGAGAGAGAAAAGGGAGAGTGGGCATTGAAAGAGGGAGAAGACAGAGTGGGGAGATGAAGAGAGATAAGGAAGAATAGGGAATAGGTGAAGAATAAGGACCAGTGTGGTGTGGAAGAGGGATTCCGGAGAAAGGGGAGTACAACAGTGTCACTCCACTCTTCAGGAAGCGAGAGAGGCAGAGGGAAGGAAACTGAAGGCCAGCTGGTCTGACCTCAGTGTTTGGGAAGATGTTGGATTCGATTATTAAGGATGATGTCTCAGGGTTCTTTGGGCAAATGATAACAAGGGCCGTAGTCAGCATAGTTTCCTGACAAATCTGTTGAAATTCAATGAAGAAATAACAAGCGGGATAGACAAAAGACAATCGGTTGATGTTGTTTGTACTTTGAATTTCAGGCCTTTGAAAAGGTGGCAGACATGAGGCTGTTTAACAAGCTACGAGCCCATGATATTACAGAAAGAGTCCGGCACAGATAAAGCAGTGGCTGATTGACAGGAGGCAGAACGTGTGAATAAATGGAGCATTTTCTGTCTGGCTGCAGATGTCCAATGGCATTCCACAGGGGTCTGTGATGGGACCGATTATTCTCTGCTATATGGCGATGACTTGGATGATGTATTTGATGGCTTTTTTACAAAGTCTGCAGAGGACATGAACAGAGATGGGGGGAAGGTAGTTCTGAGTACGTAGAGAGGCCACAGAAGGAGCTGGACAGATTAGGATTGGAAATGGCAGATAGAATACAGAGTCGGGAAATGTATGGACATGAACTTTGGTAAAAGAAATGAATGGTTGAAAGGAGAGAAAATTTAAAAAAATAACGAGGTACAGAGGAAACTGGGAATCCTTCTGCTGAATTCCCTAGAGGTTAATTTGTAGGTTGAGACTGTGGTGAGGAAGACAAATCGAATGTCAGCATTCATTTCATGAGGACTAAAAGGTAAAAGCAAGGACGAAATGCTGGAACATTAAAAAGCTCTGGTGAGGCCTCACTTGTAGTATTTTGAGCAGGTTTGAGCTCCTTGTCTTAGAAAGGATGTGCTGAATCTCCAGGGGGTTCAGAGGAGGTGCACGGAAATGGTTCCAGTATTGAATAGGTTGTCATATCACCATTGATGTCTCTGGGCCAGAATTCAGAAAAATAAGGGGTGAACTCGTTGAAGGAGGAGCCTTGATAGAGTGGATGTGGGGCAGGATTTTTCCTGTGATTGGTGGGTCTAAGACCGGATGAGACATAACAGAGGGCTTCCTGTTAGAACGGAAATGAGGAGGAATTTCTTTAGCCAGAGTGTAGAATCTATGGGATTCTTTGCCACAGGCAATGGTGGAGGCCGAGTCTCTCTGTACATTTACTACAGAAGGTCATATATTACTGATTGTTCAGGGTGTGAAAGGACACGGGGAGAAGACAGGAGATTGGGTCTGGGATGAAATTGGATCAACCAGGATGATCTGGTGATATATCAAAGCAGAGTAGATGGGCCGAATGTCCTAATCTACTCCTGCACCTCATGGTCTTATGGACTATCTGCCTTTTGAACACTTCTGTCTCTTTGGGATGTGTATATCCTGCGCTTTCTGAATTGCTTCCCGAAATTCCACCCATTCTTGCTTTGACGTTATCGGTGCCAAAGGTCTTTTCCAATCACTTTTGGCC